>NW_008684942.1:0-15370 GCF_000695815.1 Acanthisitta chloris | reverse complement strand
GAACTAGGAGGGTCGTGGCTGCCAGTCCCCTTTTGGCAGGACCTGGCCCCCGCATAGCAAAATCTGAGAGCTCCTTATAAACACTTCTCTGAAGATGCCATAGTGCCCCATCCCTGCCTTGCAGTCACTCTGCTCTTCTACCATAAGCATGTGCAGCCATGGCCACTTCCCACATTAGACCACACAGTTTTTTCACTGAAGGGAAAATTTGAAACCAATGTTCCTAGTAGGAGACTACAGCTGTGCAAAGAGGAATTCTCATCCCTATGACACCTGGGTTCCGGACTCAAACAACACTTTATGTCTCTTCCAGGAAAGCAGGAATTTGTATTTACTGTAAGTCCTCCCCTTTTACACTCATTCTATGTCACTAATTGCAAAAATCCTTTCTAAAGATTAATACAAGACTTCAGTTTGAGACAAGCCATTAATTCCTATCAGTCTTTTTTTTTTATATAAGAAAAACTCAGGTCCTTGCAAGATCACTTACGTGGTTATCTCAGGCTGCCCTCTTATGGCAAAATGTTAAACTGTAGCATTTCTTGGGCTTTCCAAAGGTTTTGCAAGTTCAGTTACTGAAAAGCCTAGTCTGAAAAAAATACTGAATGAAAGAGAAGTCATGGTGGCCTGATTCATTTCTGTCCCATACAGGTCCTGTCACCAATTTGTCCTGCCATGGCCAAGCACTGCCAACCGCTTTGTCACCATGTGGTCACCTAGTGTTCACCCATCCTACCTCCTTTGGCAGAAAGAAGTATGCCCAGCTGGTGTGTGCATTTTCAAAGTTTCCTAACACATTTGTGTGTGTACACACACCCTGCTCTTGGCATACATTAGAGAAGGTCTGACTTCTTGGAAGTGTGTCTTTCATGTAGGATGAAGGTTGTCAATGGTCTTCAAACCCCTGCAAACTGGAGGAGTTTCTCAAACCCAGGGCCAACTGCCAACAAGGCTTTGCTGAAGCCACAGATGAGCTCTCCCATGCTGCAGAAAGCTCCAGAAAACCAGGACAGCAAAATTGCTGGCCACCAAAATGATCCTAAAGGTCACCTCAGCTGGCTGCAGACAACTGTATGGATATTGGAGGGCTCTGCATGACTCAGCAACCCCAACCATGAGTGGACATAGGCAAGCAGGCAGGGCGATCTGCAGCCTCCATCCCAGCCCTTCAATAGTGTTCTGCCCACTTCAGTCCTGGCTGCATCTCCCCAGGGCACTCATCTTGCCCCGCATACTGTGGCCAGTATGGGACTATGAGTGAAGAGGGACATATGCAAAGGAGTTTCTCAGCATTTCAGAGCAAGGATGGGGAGGAATCAAACTAATCTGTGAATTCATGTCATCCATTCAATGTGCAAATGCTTTGAAAAAACAGCAGTCACTTACTTCAGACACACAGTCTGCACAAACGGCAGGAAGATGACTGGAGAATGTGCTTTCACTGTCACCTGAGACTTCACGGTCCTCACTGTGGAGACTGCCTGGACACCTGGAGCCTTGCAGTGATGGCACTGACCACTTTCTGTTCCGGAGTTGTTACTGAAGTATTCCCATCAGAGATGGGGCCTTGCAGCGTGCCTGAGCTCTTCCATATCCACCCGCTAGAGGACAGCAGGAGGGTGTCCCATAGCCAGCTGCTTCTCACAGCTGCCCAGGCGCGGCGAATGCATTCACCTGTGTATAAACACATCGAAGTTAGCAGAAAGTAGTCTGTATGCACCACTGCAAGCAACTGATAGCTCAGGTGACATTTTGGCTCAGGCAGGAAGCCAAAAAAAACCTGCTGCAAAGTGGTGTCATCTTAAGCCACCACCTCTTTCTTCTAGGACAGTGCCCTGGATCTTCTGTAGCTGTGTGACAAGGAGACAGGTCAAGGATGTTACCTCCAGTATACAGACCCTTGCCAAGTGCTCAGATTCCCAGGTAGAGAAAGGAAACTATAATGGCAGCATTACATGCACAAACAGTGACCTGGAAAAAAACACTTGTCTTTCTTTTCCAGCCCTGAGGAGCCAGAGATTATTTAATCCACAGATCTGTTTACATCCTCTGACCAGCACCAGCCTGTCTGAGGTACAGCCCTCTCCTGACTGCAACAATTTACAGGCTGGTGAAGGGACATGCATCACCTGCACGACAGTACAGCCCTCTAGAAGGAGTTATTTCCTCTTACAACTCATTTATAGATAGTGAGGTAGGTGGAGTACATAAACAGATACTTGACTCAGCAAGACTTTTTTCAGTCCCATTTGGCTCCCAGCTCTCAGTGTATGTTACCTTGCCTGAGTTATGAAGCCCCAGCGTGACCTCTTTTATTTAGATATTCAGCCTGAAAAACAATAGCCTATGCTTTAGATTTCAAAACTGGGAGTTGCACCTGGTTTATGCATTACAGTCCTGCAAAGAGTGAGAAGGGAGTCCATTTATGACCACCAAACAGTAACTGTAAAACTTTTCTAAGGATTTGACACGAGAAACAGTCATACTGTATGAATGCCACAAAACACCTTCTTTTGAAATTACAAGAGTATAAACAAGAAAACTCTGAGTTGCCAGAAGACTGAAATTCAAAGCATGAAACCAAGGAGGAAGCAAAATAAATAAAGGTCTGGTTCCTTTCTAATGAGCAGGTGCCCCTGCTGTGAAAACGCTCCCTCCCGGGGAGACACCGACTTACCTGCTAATTCAGCTTGGGAAATGGGGCTGCACTCCCTGCGGTGCCTTTGAATAAGCCATTTCTCTCCCTCAGCCATCTGCTTTCCTGTGTATAAAGTGGAGATGATCATCATTACTTTTACTGCCTTATTCATCTTGGATGATGAATTGCGTAAGTAGGAGGACTTTTACAGGCTTCACTCCACTTGTGTGGGGAACGTAACATTCAAGCCTCTACTCTCCAGGCTGCTAGCTTTGATCCATGAAGCCCAGACTCCAGTACCTCAAACAAGAGTAGGTTTGAACATGAGACATTAAAGGACAGCTGTGTCAGTGCCAAAGGAGCTCTTCAGGGTCCTGTGTAGCTCTCCTTCCAGCTGTTTCCTCCAAAGCCGCTGTGAATGGAGTTTGTTTCCTGGCTCTTGTCCTCAGGCGCCCTGACATCCAGCAAACCCTGATGGTTTGTACACAGGACCCACACACAGTTTTACCCCAGTCTCTGAGCCAGGCATCCCTCCCAGGCCACGACTACCCCTGTGAACCTTTCAAAAAGTTCAGTACTGCCCTTGGGATCCTGCAAGCAGAGGCACAGACTCTGTGTTTTTCTTTTTTCCCAGCTGTTTTCCCCCACGTGTGGTTGCAGACAAGCAGCATGATGTATCTCTTCCCTCATCTTGGACAGAGCAGGCTGAAGCCTCTGGCAGACCTCTGTGGAGGGCAGGCAGCATCCCCACACCTTCCACTTCTTCAGAGAGGGGGGGAAGCTGTGCCTGAGGGGTCCTGAGTACAGAAAGTTTTTAAAAGGGTCTTTAAATCATAAAAAATATTAAATATGTTACATTATTTGTTTGGCTACATAATTCCTTATCTCTATTCTCTCCAACGAATGAAGTGGGTACAGGACAAGCAGGAAAACCCCATGCAAAATTCTTACATTCAGGACAGGCCAGTTCAGTGCAGTGCAATTGCCACTTTCAGTGAGGATGAGAAGCTGCCTTCACTCCAGGTTAACCTCTCATCTGGACCAGCTAAGTCCAAATCTACTTTTGCCCAGCCTCACCCAGCAACCCGCGAGGATGTTCAAATGTCTCATACAGGCTGACATCCAAGACATCCAAATCACGAGATGTTGGGAGAGTCCCAAAAGAAAAGACAGTATCCTCTCCCCATGAGGTGAGAGCAAACCCTTTGCTTGAGCTGTCCCGGAGAAGCCTGTGCAGATCTGGCTCTGGGGCATACATACCAGGGGGTAGCAGAGGTACCCATAGAGGTCAGTTTACAACCAAATCAAAGCAAAGTCAGGATTTCATAGAAAATGTTGGTCAGTGTTTAACTAAATTGCAAGTGGGGAAAAAAGAATAAGCACAAGGGTTTTTTATCTTTAAAAATAGTTCTGTTAACTGAGGACACTGGTAAAAACTGGGCAATTTCTGCAGCCACAGTGACTGCCTTATTTCCTATACAACAGCCTGGATGTCTTTGCAAATGCCCACAGACTCCTGCTGGTTTTACCTTTCATCTTAAACGACAATTTGAAAGCTCATCACTGTGGCAGCAATCCTTCCAACCACAAACTACCTACAGTGGTCACCACTGGAAAGACCCAGTGCTTATCGCCAGTGACCACACCATTTAAGGCCTGTGCACTGCAATTTGCTGCACAGCAGCAGTCTGGCAAGTCCATGTGATGTCCCTCATGTCATGCCCAAGATACCACAGCATCTATAATTAGAGCAGGACATGCCTGTGGCATTGTGGTGAACACTACCAGCCATTTCCTTTCTACTGCTGCTTGTGAGAGGTTGCTGCTGACATACCCAAGGAATTATGAGCCTAGTTCAGATGCAAGAGCAGTGTTATTTTCTCCATCTTTCTTCCTACTTCCCTGTCTGTACTGATGTCTCTTTTCCCTTGCTTTTCATTTGGTTTAAGTGCCTCAGTAAAAGAATCACTTTTTTATCCTACAGTTGCAGCATCCAATCCCTGATGGACACAGTGGCATGATAACTGTTTGTCAGTGACATGCATTCTGTCTGTGAGTCTGAAGAACAAGCACTATCCATCCCTCACAGCACAGCAAATCTGGCAGAGCAGGTAAGAGGCAATGTGCACAAACTGAAACACAGGAAGTTCCACAGGACATGAGAAAAAACTCTACTGTGAGGGTGATTGAGGACTGAGATTGCCCAGAGAGGTTGCAGAGCCTCGTTCTCTGAAGATACAGAAAGCCCACCTGGGTGCAATCCTGTGCAACCTGCTCCAGGTGAACCTGCTTTATGTGTTGGACTAGATATCTCCAGAGGTCTCTTCCAACCCCAACAATTCTGTGATTCTGTGACAGTACCTAAAGCCGGATGCACAGGACAAGCACCATATCACATCTTCTTGGTTCCTGCTGGTCTGGTCAGGCCAGCCTGGAGCAAGGCATAGGTTTCATGTTTCTGCCCCACGAGGAAAGACTGAGGGACAAGGGATGGCTCACCCTGGACCTACAGCAGCCTGTAATGAGAGGGTTATGGAGAGGGAGCCAGGTTGATTGCAGCTTGATGGGAGGACAAGAAGCAATGGGCATGAGGTGAAAGACAATCAGACAGATTATAAGGACATATTATTTCCCTATGAGGACATTCAAACAGCAGAATGGGTAGCCCAGCTTCTGTCCCTGTAGGTTTTCAAATCCCAACTGGATGAAATCCTGAGCAACCTGCTTTTGATCTCACAGCTGCTCTTGCTTTGCATGGGAGGCTGGACCAGATATCTTCTCACATCTTTTCCAGCATGAAGTAACCTGTAGTTCTATGATCCTGTGATGTTCCAGATGACAAAAGTGGATTCATGTGCTGTGTAAACCACTCCTCACAGAGAATATACATTTAAACCTACAACAGAAGGATGTTTGAAATCCGGTTCAGGAGGTGTATAGGACGACCTAGTTCAGTGCTATATTCACAGGTCAGTGTATGCTCCAAGGAGAGGCCTACCAAAAAGATCAATTTTGGTGAAAAGTCTGGAAAGTCAGAAAGATGGCTTTGAAATCAAGTCAATTAAAAAATATTGAAGTGGTTTCAAAAGCAGTGCCTGCCAAATGCTCTTTGCAACCAGCAGCAATTTCACAATCTTGTCCTCCCATTTTACTGCAATATTTTCTCACCTTTATTGCATAAAAGACTCACTTGGGTGGCAGGACACAAAAAAACCTCCACACAGCTAGATAAAAGAGACAAGCAGTAAGCCCACAAGGTTGTTGAGGGTTTGAAGTAAACAAACAGGGAAGATGTTTCCTTGAATTACTTCGGGTCCTAGTACACAAAGGAGGTAGTTTTACCCTTATTAGGGAAATATTTTCAGAAATGGGTTTTCAACTGTTGTTTCTTAAAGGGACATCTTGAACATCTTACTGCCTACAAAGAGCACAACTGAGTCTGCAGTGAGTCCTAGTTCCTGATTATCTTGGCAGTAGAACCACAAAAATTACATCATCTCCTCCTCTACGTAAACCAGTGTCTCATCTGTTTTGTAATTGCAGCTTTATGAAACTTTGCCGCAATAGCACTGGATGACTGTGCAGTAAACTGTGCTAAATGTCAGCAGTGGACAACTAGAAGCTGTCATAATCTTAGGATAGGCTCAAAAGTCAATGCTTTCTTTTTACAGTTTTCCCTGTGAGAAACAAACGGTAGAGGAAAGAGAAGCCTCCAAAAAGTGAAATAGAGATGTAAAATGTTCTAGTATCAGTATTGTTCAAATAGCATCAGGCCTGTATTTACAAAAAAAAAAAAAAAAAAAAGTTGTTCCAAGCAGGAAGGAGTGTGCCTTCATGCATGTATGGAACAGAGGGAGCGGGCACTATATTCAGCCTTTGGGGCTGAGGGGACAGCCCTGCTCCTGGATCTGGCCATCCTTCTTCTTCCCCCTCCTTGTTCGCAGCCAAGGCTTGGGTGAGCAAAGAGGCTGACTCCTGAGCTCCTTCCGTGGGGAAGTCCAGCCTTCACTCTGCTTTCCTGGCCCCTCCCTCTCATCTCAGGAGGGAACTTCCACCATTTGCGGAAAACATCGTTAGCTTTCCAGCATGTTTCCAGATGTTCTTTTTTTTTTTCTTTACATAAGGGCTTTCTGAAAGATGCCTCAAGTTTTAAGAAGTCAGCTGTCACCAAGAAGAACTTACGGATACTTAACACCATGCGGGTGAAGCAGCCCAAGAAGCATGACAACTACAATAAATTATTGTCGTACACTTCCTCTCCTGTCCCCTGTGTCTATATCATCAATTTAAAATGCAGTCTCTTCACTGCAGGAACTTCCTCTTGCTATACATTTGTACCATGCCTAAAGGAGCAGGATGCTGCAGTCAGTAGGTCATCTTGTGGGAGACAAACTTACATACCTGTTTCCTTGCACTCTTCTGCCCTGGAGCTGCTCCTCATGCTCTTGCAGGGCCATACTGCAGCTTCCCACCTACCCACTGCATCCACCTGTGAGCCCTGCATCTCACACACAGCATCGATCTGCCAACTTCTTGGAGCTGGTAGAGGAGATATATAAAATGGTGGCAAAACGACATCACCCGACCATGCATCTCCTCATGAGCTTTACAAGTGGATTTGGTGGAGCCTGGATGAGAAGCACAGTCAGGGGCACACATGTAGCCCCCACTTTGGGTGCCCCCACTCTGGGATCTGCCAGCAGCTGTCCACGCCTGGCATACAGCTTGTGCAGAGGCTCAGATGCCAGGCAAGTAACACAGGCTCTGGTGCACTGCTCTGGTACCAATGCAAAGCCATGATTATTTATGTGGATTACATACCATCTTACTTCCATATGTACACATGGACATGTATGTGGGCATGCACTGACCTTCCATTCAAATCTGTGAATGTTTCCAAATACACCAATACCATGGAAAAATAAATATGTGAAGCATAAATCATCCTTCAAGACCAGGTCTGTGCTTCTTGAAGATCCTCCCACTGGAGTCCAAGGGGAATACTACAAGCACAAAAAGTGCATGCTGCCTGCTTTGCTGTGTGATGGGCTTATGTCAGGCAGCTGTTAGTTCTCCACTCCCAAAGTTTAGGCAGCAACAGAACGGAAGCAAAACAAAATGTGGCCTATAAACAGCTAGGATGGAAGGAACTTTTTTTTTTCTGTGCCCCCATGAGGTTTGATGGTCTTTGATTCTCCCACAGAGGGATTGCTATATGAGAGATCACAACCATGAGATACATAGATAGATAGATAGATAGATAGATAGATAGATAGAGATATATAGATTTGAATTATTTGGAAGTCTTGAAAAGTTTGTATACAAAACTCTTTTTCTAACTGCAGCAATTTGGAAAGCTGAAACTTTCTAGGGCCTTTTCGTTTTCCTTTTTCTTCTGGTTTTTCTTTTTTTCCCCCTTCTTCTATTGCAACTGCTTTTTCCTGCCTCGAAGCCCTCATTTAAACGTGCGTGAGGAACAATCTCTGGCAGAGAATCAACTGAGCAGACTGCAAGCATAGCACCAGGTTTCCAGTAGTTTATGTGGGGGTACAGTGGCTATGTCAATGGCAAATCCCTTGCTGTCTCAATATGGGTGGAATTTGTGTCTGACCCTCCTGTGGGAAGGGACCAGGGGAACCAGAGGGCCTAATCCACACCCTGATGGCAAATGCCTCTCCTTATCTCTGTGATCCTCCTCATATGCCTACCTCACCACCTCTGAACTGTGGATAACGAGCAGCAACCATTTAAACTGCTGTTATACAGCCAGGGAAATGACAACAAAATTTGGGTTTACAAGCAGTTATCAAAATTTTACAGCAAAACTGCTCTTATTTTATGTGCAACTTTCACATTCTGGTTTTGCTTCCTCTCTGTAATTCAGTCAGCAGGGGAGAAACATATAAATTTCCTGTGCATGCTCCCAGCAGCTTTTGTCCTTGGAAGCTCAGAGCAGCAGGTAGCAAGCTGAGGCTCCTCGGGATCCACACGGGAGCGGCAAAATCAGGGCCGGGATCTGCAGGAAGCAATGAAAGGGCATTAAATTGGTAGGGGTGTGATTTAGGAAATCTCTCGTTGTCACATTCCTTAGAAAATAACAACCATAAGACCCGCAACAAATAAACACGATAACAGCAGTAGGTAGTGGTATCTTTATAATTCAAGCTTTAAAAAACCCAATCCAAAATCAAAAACAAGGCAGCCCAAAACAGCCTTTCATTGTTTCCCAGGACCGGTCTCTTGCAACTTGAAATAAAGTACTGGAGCAATATACTGTTCTCTAGGGGTTAATGTTACATTAATCAGAACTGACAAGCATGAAAATCATTCTTTATTGTCTTTAAATTGCTAATTTAAGATATTGAAATCTAAAACGCTTGAGCACTGATTGTTAACACTTGATGCCTAAACAAAACTCAAGTAAAATCTTATCTCCTATGGGCCACTAGACAATTGTTTTACATTTGGTTGAGAAAACAAATGCAAAGTCTGTAACTAAATCCTAATGTATCGTTTAAGTGTTTCCATTCACAGGCTTTCTTTGGCTAAACTTCCACGAATTGTACTACTGTTTAATTGAAAAGCAGCATTTGCACAGGCATTTACATCTGAAGGCAGAAACACTGGCATTGTACCGTGTGGTGCAATGACAGCAAGAATTCCCCTAAATCGAATCTTTTTACAAGTTTGTTGTGGTGGGTTGTTTTTTTTCCCCAGTTGCAGAGGTATTTCAATGAGCTGGTTCTCAATTGAGATACCGAGCAAAGTCCAAGATATTCCGTAACAAAAAGCTTATTTAATAAGCCTATTAAAGTTTTTAAAACCACATTAAAGGGTACAGTCGAACTTCGCGCAATGGAGACAGGCATCAGATAAAATCAAGGGGAATTACACACCATCAAATGTGTGGCTACAAAACGAACAAGAAAAGTATGTAGTAGCAAAGCAAATGGGACAAGCATGTCCTTCTTCTGCCTCCTTAATGGAATTACAGGCTGTGTTAGGGGCCAAATCAAGTCCAGTTTCTTTTGCCAGTCTGAATATTTGTAGATCCAAATCTATTTGCAGACACAGCTCCCACCGAAGTCCCTGGACATGCACACTTGCAGCTCAAATAAGATGAAGTTGAATCTTCAGCTTGCCTGAAACAAACTTCGTGGCTTAAAATCATTTAAGTTCAAACCCATCAGTGCATCTCCTTTTGATCTGTTCCTTTGTGACAAGGAAGGAAGAATAAGGACTCTCTGTGTGACTGTATGGATGCTCCAACGGGTGTTTGGGAGGATGAGAGTAGAAGAAGGGCTCAGGGCAAAGCAAGCTGTGCCCTCATTCTTCCCTCTGAGGAGCCAGTGGGCCACAATAGCTGTGATAGCCAGCATCCAGAGCGAAGAATGACACATTTATCACATCCCAGCACTTAGCCTTTCTTTGCAATTACTGTAAAGCAGAGTTGAGCTATGCAGACATACTTCCCACATCCATTGACCTCGATGGGAGATCCATAGCAAATCTTAGGGCAGAACTTGCTACACAAAAGACGTGTTAAAGACAGAAGCACTGTCATGCAGAACAAGCTCTTAGAGCAGAAGAAAAGGACTCTGCATTTGGCCAAGGAGTGGGGTCATGCACGGAGGGCGCTTTGTATTCTGGGGAGGATGTCGGACTATAGCTCTCCAGGCGCATGCAGGGCCAAGGCAATTTTTTTGAAAGAGAAATTGCCAGAGATTCTGAGCACTCTCTTATCTGGCAGCCAAATCCACAATCTGAAGGTTTCTGCAGAGGAAAGAACTTATTTTTCCTTCTGGTTGAAAGGCAGGTAAAACTGTCCTTGAATTAACAGTTAATCGGAGCAACATTCCTTTACTTGTTAACCCCAACATCACTAAGAATCTCCTAGACTCAAGGTCTGTAAGTACAGCCAAATCAGATGTCCATCACGTGTTATGATCCTTCGCAGCACCCCTTGTGTATAGCAGTAGAGCAGGTCCCAGTAGAGCAGACGAGGAAAATACAGACCAGGATATTTTTGATTGGTAGTCATAAGGGATGACTCCTGAGTTTGAAAATTAAAAACATCTTTCACTGTACACTTGTCTTAACAAGAAGCAGTGGGAAGATTTGATTGATACATTCTATCTCTTGACACTCCCAATGCATGCTTAGTTGTTTTCTATGAAAGACTTGGAGCAAGAGGACCTGTCTGAACGCTTTTAGTAATAATATTCCTGTTAGAGCTAGGACTCAGAAGCTCACCAGCAGCACAAGTAGCGCAAGCCAAATGCCTAATAATGAAAAGGAACCTTAGAGCCTCAGGCCTTTTAAATAAAATCTACATCACCTGCCTGAGCAACTGTTTGTTAATTTTTCACTTCTATTTCGAGCTAGTTAAAAGTTACAAATAATAAGCCATGAAGATCCAAGACATTATTGAGTTGCCCACATGTTGGCATCTAAAGCAGTGTGAGAACACTTAAGGTATCTGAGACACCTCCCCAGATATGGCATGGGACATATGGGGACTGATGACTTTCCAGAAGGGTAACCAGAGATCCGAAAGCACATCCCACAGCCTCTCATGTGGCACTTCATGTTCACAGAATTAACTGAGCTCTTGGTGAGTGGATTCAAAGGAGTCTAGAGATTTATTTAACTGGCCATCAGCTATCTGCTTAGAGTCAGTCTAAGGCGAGCTCCAGTGCTCAGTTCAGCTGTCTTTGCACCCAATACCATTTGAGAAGTTACAGGCTACACCATCTTGTCTCCAACTGCTGCTCCAGAGGAGCACTACAGTTCTGTAGGTTGTTTGACAGGTTGACCAGAGCAGTCTGAATATCTCACACACCAGAAGTACCTCAAGTATAACTTATACAAGCAATTTATACTCCCAGCTCTACTGGGAATTAAAGCACCTAGTTAATACGTAGATACCAACATGTACAAGCTCATCTTGAACTGAACTGCAGGCCAAAAGCTTCACAGGCACTGAAGGAAATCCTGTTATTTTCAGGGTCACACAGAGAATTTATCTTTGAGCCCTGAATCTGTTTATAGATAAATCTAAGTATTTTGTTTGTATCAAGAAACATGTCAACACAAGAAACTCCCAGTGCTATCTTGTGTGAAGACAAATCATCCAAACATTCCCTAAACATACAAATACTGGTGTGTATGTGTATTGAACTTTTAGAAGTGCTTTCCAAGCTTCCCCTTCTTATGTGCTGTTTTAAAATACCCTCAGTTTTTGAAAAAAATTTCTACTTATCATCTAGGGCTGAACTAGAAACCATCAAGCTGCTCATATTAATACATGCAACTCTGTGATCTATTCTTGCTCCCCTCATGCCATCTATTTTCTGTGCCTCAGATGTGCAATTAACTCCATGCAGTCAGGCCTATCTGCTTATGTCTACGCAGGACATGACTGTACTGTTGTAAAAGCAAAAGAGCAAATTTCCTGATCACCAATGCTACCTTGCACTTCAGGGAAGCTGGCTGGCTCTACAGGAGGAGCAGCTTGAACTCAAGATAGTTTCTGGTGCAAGCAATATGGTTGCAAGCAGATTAAAACCAGAGCGGTGACAAACGTGCCTCACATCCGAGCAGTGCAGCTGCAGCTGCCAGGATACCATCGCACCCTGCAAGCACCATGGATATACAAGAGCAGCATTCCTGACTGGGGTGCTGCAAACAAGTAAAAGCCTTCACATCAGCAGGAGCAAAAGATGGTTCTGCATTTGTTTACAGCTTGCTTTTAATTTCTTTAGCTTACATAAGGCTTTCTCTCTTTCTCTCCCTTTTCAGCAGTTTTGAACATTCAGACCATAAAACCAGACACAAACCTCATGGAGACAAAGATGCTTATGCCTCCATCCTTCACTGACACCTGGTATCACAATCAATTCTCTTTTCAGCTAGACTCAGGTTTGGTTAGCCTACTGCTTTGCTGTTGTTGAGTATCAAAATTTTTTACTATTTTTTAGCTATGTTTACATTTGACAGAAATGTAAAATTTCAGGCATTTGTAGGAGTTTAGATGCCTCACTTGGATTATCAGCTTATGCTGCTTCCTTCTGCCAAATACACTAAGTAAACTTTTTTTCTCCCAGTTGGATTAATGCAGTAGGTGCACACAGTGTATATAACTCTAGGGAGCTTTTAAAAAGCCATTAAATCTATTTGCCATATTGGAAAGGTTTTAACATTGAGTCAGAGGTGGTGGTTCAGTTAGCAGTGATGTTTTCCCCTCCAGAGAGTGTTTTCATACATAGTAAGAAGATATGAGGTTACATTACTTATAGGGATTTATTACACTTGCTTGCTTCTTGACAATATATCCTGTATCTGGCATTCATTTTTGTAAATACCCAATGAATTTTAAATTAAATTACGTTTAGCAAATCAATTTCTGGCTGTCTCAATAAATCACAAACATTCTAGCTGTAATGTCTGGATGGTGGAAAGGAGATGAGTCTTATTATGTGTCCCTAAGGCTCAGGAATTCTCTTACCAGCACTGAATGTTTTTAATGTGGACATTATTTAGGAGAATAAATACTTGACTCTGAGAAATGTTAAAGGAAGGTGAAAAATTTTAAGCAGGATGTCACTAAAGGCACATGTGAAGCAGGACAGATGTGGTAAGAGCAGCACATAACAATTCAGGGATTTACTTCTTATGCCGAAGCCAAATCCCAACTCCAAATTACTATTTTGCAATGGATTAACCAACGTGGCAGGAACAGCGATTGAAGTTTGCCTTAACCCAATAAGGGTATGAAGAGTGCTTAGTGAATATCAGCTGAAATGTTGCCCATTAGCAAAGGGAAACCACACATACACAAGAAAAAAACCATTTTATTAATACTGCAGAGACAGGACAGACATGGCAAATCTCTGGTATCACTAGAACGGGATTTTGAAATAGAGGTTCTATTTAATGGCAGAGAAAGGGGCATTGTTGTGCATTAGAGAGATGATAGACTACCAAGATATAAAATTGGCATAAAATAAAAGAGAATTTTTGAGGATCATAATCACTTTGGGAATGGCTTTCTCAAAGTGGCCGTTTAGGGTATAAAGGGAGCTGGTGACAAGGCCTCGGGCTGTGTCTGAATGAGCTCTGGGGCATGTTAAGTATATGCATGCCTGAGAGTCACTTTACTTTGTTTCCCATTTACATTGCTGGCCTCAGCCTTCCTGTCAGCAGCCCAGGATCAAAGTCTCCCCCGGATGCTGAGGAAAACCAGGATTGGGGATTATTTCTCAGTGCCCTGGATGCTAATATCCCGAGTCTCACCTATATTCTTTATTCACATGGATGAGACCTCCAATGTGTGCAGAGCCATCAGGAGCTTGGGCTTTGTCCCCTCCAGAGACTCACAGGGGCTGAGGAGGCCCAGGTGAGAGCAGCCTGCAAAGGCAGTTGAAGAGGTTATGGTAGGGATGGCGAGTCTCTCTAGTCTCAAGAGCAGATCCAACATCCACTTAACCAACAGATGTGGTCACAGAACTGGATTGAGATCCTGAATGTGAGAATATTGTAATAGGATTCCAGTGAGGTGTCAGTATGGGAAGGTTAGTTTGCCAGCTACAACTGTAGAAGAAACTGCTGCTGTTAGAGATGGAGATAGTAACTTGCCAAAATAACTTCTTGAAAATTGTCAGAGTTGTCTTAAAAACACCTAAGAGGGATATGCAAATACGTGGGCTCACTGTGCATGAACAGTTTTCATAAATATTTTGATTAGGCAACAGTATTCCTCACTTTTAAGTTACAAGTTAGAAATGCATCAGAGTCCTAAGAGAAACCTGGTGAGTTTACTTTATCTGTATGCACTTTTTGTGAGCTTCTGAAAGCAGCATGATAAAGTGACCCTGCAGACAAATGGGATCGAGTCTCCTGGCCACATCCTGCTCAAGCCATCTCAGCAGTCTTATTAGGAACAGCAAGAACTGGAAAGCACTGCTGGAGGAGA
This sequence comes from Acanthisitta chloris, assembly GCF_000695815.1. Classification (NCBI taxonomy): domain Eukaryota; kingdom Metazoa; phylum Chordata; class Aves; order Passeriformes; family Acanthisittidae; genus Acanthisitta; species Acanthisitta chloris. The sequence goes on along the minus strand of NW_008684942.1, from coordinate 758 downwards.
ACCGAGACAACTAGGGCCTACAGATTTCAGGTTTTAAACTGAAACACATTTTCTGTGATGACACAATTAGAAACACAGAAACAGATGTGCGAGATTTTGATGCCGTCATGAAAACATCCTGATGCATAATGGATCCAGAACAAGAGGAGGAATCTGAACCGCATCAAACCACTACTGGTTTATCGTGAATAAGCAGCAGCACACACACACCACAACCACATTCTGCAATCGCAGCAGCACCGTACACCGACTCTCTGGGCAGGTTCACATAAAACAAAGGCCAACCTGCTTCAGCATGGCTGCAAAAAGTGATGCTGCCCAGTCAGGAGGGAGCTCTCACCAGATTCCTGTGTCCCAGACAAGCCTCCCTGTGCACGGGGCAGAGCAGAAGGCACGTGCAAGTGTAGATTAACACAACTAAGTGCAGTCAGAACTGGAAAGCAGCTAAAAAGAGCTGGCTGCACTTCAGAAACTAGTTCTGAAAGGACCGGCGTAAAGACACCTCGAATCTACCAAACGTGACATCTGCAGGATGTGCCTTTACAAGTTTTTGCCTATTTAAAGTTTCTGTAATGAAACTTGAGACTGAAAAAGTACTCAATAGACGGGTAACAGGGGCCTGGTAAGAGCTTTTTTTTCATGTAAGCTGCCTTGCAGGACTTTCCACAAACAGTACGCAGAGAGATGTGGTTGAAGACGTTGCGGGGCCGAGGTGTGTGACTGTCACATCCCGGCACCGTGCGGGCCAGGGACCCGCG
>NW_008684941.1:0-7012 GCF_000695815.1 Acanthisitta chloris | reverse complement strand
CCCTGCCTCCCTGCTTCCCCATTGGCTGACAGCCCGCCGTGAGCAATCCGCCCACCCATTGAGCCCCTTGACTGTCACTCAACGCATACCACCCCGCCCTCGCCCCGTCTGATTGGCTGACTCCGCTGCCCGTCAACAGCCGAGGCCCGCTCCGCCCTGGGGACCAGTTATCCCAGTGCGGGCGAATCGGGGGTCCCAGTTCCCTCAGTACAGGGGAAATTCGGGGTTGTGCTCCCCCAGGACAGGGGAGTTGAGGGTCCCAGTTCTCTGTACTTAAGCCATGCCTAGGACCCAGTTCCCGTTCCCCCAGTACCATGGAATCCGGGGTTCCAGTTTCCCCTAGTGCAGGGAAGTCCCAGGGTCGAGTCATCACCCCAGTACAGAGGACTTGGGGATCCCAGTTCCCCACTACAGGCAACTCCAGAGTCCCACTCCCCCAGCAGAAGCCAGACCTAGGGCCCAGTTCCCCAATACAGGGGAGACCTGTGGCCCACCCAACTCTTCACCCAGTATAGGCAATTCCAGGGCCCCAGTTCTCCCAGTGTCGAGAGAACCAGAGACCCCACCCCAGGAGGGGCCTGACCCGCCCCTTGGGCTTACCCCTCCAAGGCACCAGGACAGAGAACCCTGTGAAAAGCATTTATTCCACGTTCCAGCAGATCCCATCGGCCCCAGCCCCGTGGGCAGCGGCCGACTCAACCCAAGGCCTCATTTCTTCTCCTCATCCTTTTTGTCCTTGCTTTCCTTGGAAGCCTGTGAGGCCAAGGAGCCCATGGCATTGCGGATGGCCTCATTGTTGGGGTCCACACCTGGTAGGTTCTCCAGGACACTCTGGAGAAACTCAGGGTCCTGCATCACATCGTAGTCGTCTTCCTCCTGCGGGAAGAGGGCCAGGAGTTGGGGACAGGCAGTGTCTTTGTAATTCCTACCAGAGGGACAAGGACCATAGAATCATGGAATGGTTTGTGTTGGAAGGGAGCTTAAAGATCACCTCATTCCACCCCCTTGCTACAGGGGCACCTTAAGAAGGACCTTAAAGCTCATCCAGTTCCACCATGGGCAGGACACCTTCCACTAGCCCAGGTTGCTCCAAGCCCTGTCCAACCTGGCCTTGAACACTCCCAGGGATGGAGCAGTCACAGCTGCCAGTGTCTCAGCACCCTCACAGTGCATCTGAACCAGCACACGGAATCCTGAACAGTCTGGGTTGGAAGGAACCTTAAAGATCATCTTGTTCCACCCCATGGGCAGGATGGGATGGGATGAGATCCTCTCCCAGAACCTCACCTTAGCAGGTTCGGAGGTATCCATGGCCGTGCTGCTGTCCACCTCGGCTGCTTCTGCCTGGGCAAACTCTGGGAGAGGAGAGGAGCAGCTGAGGAACAAGGATTTACACACCCACAGCTCTTGGGAGCAACCCTTGCACCTGCCCCACAAGTGTTCAGGCAAATCCAAACCCCTTTGGGGTGTCAGGGCTGGTGGTTCCAGTCCCAGAACAGAGTTATCCCTCAGTCTTCCCATTGGGACGGGCACTCACCAGCTCCCTGCAGGGACATCTGCATGGCATAGGCGATCTGTTCCTCCTCTGTCATGGTGCTGAGGTCGGGCAGCCCAGCCCGGCCAAACTCCTGCTGGGTGATGGTCATCTTCAGCAGGGCATCGTCCGAATCTGCGCAGGAACAAGCCCAGATGTGGTGTCACAGCTGGTGTCAAGACACCATCCACATTCCCTCTCACTGGGGACGGAAGGACACCAGAGCAGAGCTGCTCCCTCAGGTGTTCAGGACAGAACCACGTCCACCTCCATTTGAGAGGTTCAGTGGAAGCAGAGGCAGCTCCTAGGATGCTGAAGATAAACGGAGTCCCTCTGACATTCTAGAGAGCCTGCACACTGCTCAGATCACTCTTGGGGAATATCGTGTCTGTCCCTGCCTGCTTTAATCATAGAATCCTGGAATGGTTTGGGCTGGAAGGGACCTTAAAATCCATCCAGTCCCACCCCCTGCCATGGGACACCTTCCACTGGACTAGGTTGCTCCAAGCCTTGTACAACATGGCCTGGAACACTTCCAGGGATGGGGCAACCACAGCTTCTCTGGGCATTCTGTGCCTTAGCACCCTCACAGGGAAGAATTTCTCTCGTGTATCTAATCCAAACCCACCCTCATTCAGCTTCAGGCCATTTCCACTCATTCCCTGTCCAGCTCCTCACCATCCCCACCGGTGGCCGCGATTCCGGCCTCAGCTGCGGAGGCAGCTGCAGCCCTCCTGGCCTCCTCCTCTTGCCGCTGCCTCTGCTCCTCCATGGACACCCGCAGAGCCTGAAGAGACCAGGACAGGCAGGGATGTGAGCAGGACAGAGCCTGGATACCCCGAGCTGAGCACCCCCAGCACCCCTATCCCTCACCAGCGCCAGCTCGGGGTCTGCACTGGGGTCCACCCCGAACTCGAAGTCGCTGGCGCCCAGGCCCAGCATGGCTCCTCCCTCCCCAGCCAGGATGGGAGAGCTGATGAGGGCGTCGGCCAGGCTCGGCCCCGGCGGCACCGTCACCAGGTGGGAGCCAGTACCATCCTTCCCATTCAGGGTGTTGATGAAGGCAGTCAGCTTGTCCGTGTTGGCTTCCTGGGGACACAGGGAAAGACTGGGAATAGGGGTTTGGCTGGCTCCGCACACCCATGTCCCGCCACGCTGGGGGAGCCAAGAGACCTGGTGTTTCATGAAATCATAGAATGTTAAGGAGTTGGAATGGACCTTAGACACCATCTAGTCCCAATCCCCTGCCCTGGACAGGGACACCTCCCACCACAGCAGGTTGCTCAAGACTTTATCCAACCTGGCTTTGAACACTGCTAGGGCAGTGGGCAAACTGTGCCAGGGTCTCACCACCCTCACGGGGAAGTAAGTCTTCCTAATATCTAACCTAAATTTCCCCTCTTTCCATTTTTCTCCATTACTTCTTGTCCTGTCACTGAAATTCTTAACACAGAGTCCCTCTGCAGCTTCACTGGAGCTCAAGGCTACTATGAGGTCTCCACACAACCTTCTCTTCTCCAGGTTGAACAGCTCCAACTTCCTCAGCCTGTCCTTGCAGGGAGATGCTCCAGTACTCTTATCAACTTCATGGCCTCCTCTGGACTTGTCCCAACAGTTCCATGGCATCATTAATGTTGGAAAAGACCTCTCCTCACCAAGTCCAACCATCAAGGACTGAAAAGATTTCCACCGGGATGGAAAGCATTTAGCAACACCCATGGTGAAATGGGAGAGGTGTTTTCCTGAGGGAAACATTCACATCCCATTTTTACTGGGGCAGCTGCTGAAGAGGCTCTGAGAAGCTTAGAGACCACTCACATCCCCATGTGCCCAGGTAAGGACCCCAAATCCCACCTTAGATCATGCAAGGAACAGGGAAGTCTCACCTCCTCCCCAAAATTGATGATGTCAACATTGACTTTCTCCTTCTTCAGACGCTTTGCCAGTTTCACCAGCTGTAAGGAGGAGACACTGTGGAATTAGTTTAGATTCAGAATCTTATCCAGCCCCAGCTCAGCAGAAACCAGACAACAGCTAGGGATAGCAATGAGGGTTCAGTCCAAAATCAGCTTCCCAGTTCCAGGCTCACCCAGTGGGAACAGGTTGGAGGTGTTTCACCTCCTGAGGTAGGTTAGGACGCACCACACAATGCCTGAGGTGGCACAAGTGAGGGAGATGTACTTGCCAAAGCCACTGTCCCCATGGACGGGGACAGCAGGAGCCTGTGACAAGTCACATTTCTGACCTGTTCTTTCAGGGAGACCTGGAACAACAGGATTAATTCCACTTGTGTTATTTTAAATGTCAACAGAAGAGCACTTTTAAAGGCTGAGAGCGTAATTTCTCAGGGACACCAATTTCATCTCCCAAGATCCTCAGGCAAAAAAAAGCCCAGACTAGTTTAGGTGACAGCTTGGAGGCAAAGGACACGGTACAAGCACCCTCCGGGAAACCTGGATCTGTCCTGGGATCCATCCTGGCTGTGCCTATGGATCCAGCCTCTCCTCTCCTCCCAGATGAGAGCCAAGCAGCCTCCTGTCTGATCTATAAAACTTTACTCTGTGTAAAGATACTGTAAAGCTTGATAATAAAGCTGTAGTATAAAGCTTTACTTTTGACACAGGGACAAATGAATCTCCCCATTTAGGGTTCCAGGCAGAGCACAGAGCCAACACAACAGGCTTTCCTTCCCCTGGTGATCACTCACATCCTTCTCATTGTCCTCGACGGGGCTCCCAACGAAGGCAATGATCCGCATCTTGTGGTTCTTGCCTTGGCGATGTTTCAAGGCCAACTGTGAGACAAAAAACATCTTGTACTTGAGGAGAAATTCCCAGGAAAAAGGGGCAGCCAGTTGTCACCCCTGATACTTTGCTCTCCTCAGGGTGTGAAGGGCTGTGCAAGACTTCTGTGAAGGAACAACTGGGCTCCTCCAGAGCTCCAGGGACCAGACTGTAAAATTCCTGAGCTTTATACTGAATTTTATAAAGGAGTTTTCACCTGCATTTTAGACAGCAAAAAAAAGGCAAAACTAAAAGGACTGGCTCTGTGTTGTTCAGTCGTAGAGGCAGGGAAAGATTTCCCGCATCTGAGCCATCATGGAATTATTAAGGTTGGAAAAGACCTCTAAGATCACCAAGTCCAAGCATTAACAAAGCAGGTGATTTAGGAGAGACACTAATTCCAGAGGGAGGTGCAGAGAGGATCCAACAGCACTTACATGAGCAACTCTGATCCCTGTGCAAAAGGTGATTTTCCCTTTGGGCTGCACTGTGTGGAGCTTGGAAAGGATCCGTCCTGTGTCCGGAGTGAGCGTTGTCAACACCTCACAGTTACTGCAGCACAAACACCAACGTTAGAGACCTCTTCATGGGGAACTTTGTGAAACCCTTCATTTGGGAGAAAAGCTCCCCCTGCACTAAGCCTGCAGCTGGTGCATGGTCCAAGGCTCCAGCACCTGATTCAGTGGTTCCATGTGTGCAGGGAGCAAGACTTTTGAGTCTCATTTCCTAAAACCCCCAAAATAATCTGTGTGAAGGCTTGTATGTCTGTCCCAGTAAGCCTGGGCCCACTGGCCGATTTCACCAGCTCCAGGTAAGAGGGAGTTCACAGAAGCACTGAACTCCAGGTGATTTCAGGGAAACAGTGAACCACTTTCTTGGGGTCACCTGTAAGCTGCAGTGGCACCCTTATCTGTCACCCTTTGGGATACAAGGCCAACAAAGGAGGGGCCAGGCAGGGACCTCCCAAGAGAGAAAATCCTCCTTAACACATCCAGGCAGGAGCCCAACAAGCCACAGACCAGCCAGGAACAAGGAATTCTCATAAACACAGAACCACTGTTTTAGGTTTAGACTGTGCTATTGCTGCCCCATTTCGCAACAGCTCTCTGCCCTCATCCGTGTGCCTTCACGGGTTCCCTCAGCCCTTCCCTGGTGTCACCATCTGCCTGTCAGGAGCAGTGATGCCCCAAAATCCCCCCGTACTTGGCCAAGGTGATGAGCCCCACGTTGTTCTCGGGGTTGCTGCGTGTCTTGGAGTGGCACACGATGTTCACAGCGTCCTGCTGCGCCTGCAGGCGGGTGGGTAGGAAGTCTCCGTTCCTCATATACTCACTGTTGTCAACACTGGGGCACAGGAGGGGGAACAGGTGAGCTTTATCCCCAAGAACATGCTCTTTGGGCAGAGCACAGCTAAGACCACCCAGCTGAGGACATGCAGCAGGACATGGAGGTTTCCCAGGGCAGAGAGATGAGTCATTTTTGTGTTTCCCTGAGTTTTCCATCAGATCTGCCCTTTGGGTAATGGGATAAACACCAGTCTGGAGCCAGAAGCTCCAGCTCCCCCTTAAGGACACAAGAGGTGACTATGGCCAGACACAGCCTCAGACACATTTCCTTGGTGCCCTCTTCCATCTCCATGATAAAAAATGTGCCAGGAGACACCACTCCACGGTAAAGTACAAACAGCAGCTTTCCCAGGGTGAGAATCACGGAGTCATTGAATGGTTTGGGTGGAAAGGGATTTTAAAGACCTTCCAGTTCTGACCCCTGCCATGGACAGGGACACCTTTCACCAGACCAGGCTGCTCCAAGCCCCATCCAACGTGGCCTAGAACATTTCCAGGAACAGGACAGCAGCTACAGTTTCTCTGGGCCAGTGCCTCACCACCTCTGGGGACATCAATGAGCAGAATTCGTGAGCCCCCACAGCCCTAATTTCACACCCACAGCAGGTGCTAGGGCCTCCCCAACACCCCCTGCAGAGAGTAACTTGAAACAAACACCGAGGGATTTGATATAGTATCAGCAGATCAGGCCACAGTGACATCTGTCCCCAGCAGCTGCAGAAGCACGTGGAGAGCCAGTGGAACCCCAGAGTGGGACAGAGCTCCCTGGTTCCATCTTAAACCCCAAACCAGCAGGACTGTGGCTTTTGTGACAATGACACATCAAGTTCACCTCCACTTCCAGCTCAGGCACCCAGGGACAAACCCTCTCACAGGAGGTAAGTGACCCAACACACCCTGAGGTGACAGGTAAGGACTGATCCCCCTCAGGACCCAGGGGCATCCCTTGGGCTGCACCTCCCAGTGACCCCAGTTTGGTGACGTCACCGCCTCATTGCAGCCCCATCCCCTCCACCGAAGGGCTCCCCCTGCCCCACACCTTGGTAGCCTTCACCTGCCCATGAACACCTCCAGGAGTCCCTTCAGCTTCTCCTGGCTCCTGACCCGGCTCCACTCAGCCAGGAGCTTCCCCTCCAACACACTCCTCACCCCAGCCTATCCCACAGGGAATGAGGTACACCCCTCCCTTCCCATCCCATAAATAATGGGTGCTTCCCTCCATCCCCATTCCATAGGGCAGGGGGAACACCGCCCTCCCTCCTCACCCCATCCTCACTTCGTCCAACCTCTCCCTCAAACACCCAAAATTTTGACCCCCCAACTTAAACCCCTCCTCTCCGCCTTTGCCC
>NW_008684940.1:0-1430 GCF_000695815.1 Acanthisitta chloris | reverse complement strand
AAAGTGAGAAGTGGTTGTTGAAACACAACACAAGATGCCTTAAAGAGGTCTAACGTTTGTAGATGCTTGCTCTGCTCAATCTCTTTTCCACACACATTGAGGATGGCATCAAGCCTGATGTCCAAAAATTGAGGTGCTCAGAATCATTCATTCCCCCTGAAAACCTAAGCCAGATTCTCCTTTGGTGTATCTATTGATGGTGCATAATCAGTTAAAATCAGAGACTTATTTCAGACCTTGATATAAGTTTTACTGCTCCCATTAGCTCCAGAGTATTAACAAAGCTGTGGGAGAGTGCAGTGGATTTTGGTGTACGCATTATTGATTGAGCACACTGCAAAATAGCTGAACTACTTCTGACTTTGACTATGGGGGCTCCTGGTCCTGTCCTGTCAACCAAGACACCAGGTATCACACATCACCAACAGAATTGTTAAACAGGCTGATACCTCAGTGAAATTTGATGACAATGACACAAATTTTCCAAAAGCCATACCTAAACCATGAGACCAGTTACTCCTGCTCCCTGAGAGATGTGGATGGCAATAGCTTCCCTTCCCAACTCTGAAAGTCAGGTCAAGGATGTTGAAAGTATGATTGTTGAGGAAAGTAGAGGGTATCCCTAACCTTAGGTGGAGGGAACCAGCATCCTAGAACTGATTACATTCACGAGGCAATTAGAAGCACTCAGTTGGAAATTCGTTACTCACCGTGATGTGTGAAAAGGAGAAAACAAATTATTCAAAAGGACCAGACTGCGAGCAAGGCAAGCAACTAAGGGAAAGGAATCCTGAATCCTGTTACTTGTAAAGGGAGCACTTTTGATGCAGGATTGCTAAGGTACAATAAAGATTGCACTCCAGAATGCTATTTTGACAGATCCAATTTTTGGAATGAAGTCACATGCTAAGTGGTATGCTTAAGCAGATGCTGGGTGAAATCAAATTAGGGGTGGATTTAAATGATACTTTGAAATTAGTGGTTCTTATTGATTAGGAAATGCAATTTTACAGGACAATATTATGCTTAATCAAAATGCAGTCATAAAGAAAAAGGTCAGGATATTACTGAGAAATGGTCTTCTTTCTTCACAGTATTCAGTGAAGAAGACTAAAAAGAGTAAAATTAAGCATCTTTACCCAAGCATGGACTACTGCTTTCCCTTAATATTAAGTTATCAAAGTTAAAAGAATTTATTCAAATCACCAGGAACCATATGCCTCATCCCCCTCTGTGTATATTTCTGTTGATATAGTTGTAGAATTTCATGCTACGATCTTAACTATTTTTCTGATTTCATTTTAGTAGAGAGCTGGTAAATTCTGTTTCATCACATCTTGTACTGAACAGCTATGTGATGAATATATTTGTCTTCATTTTATTAGTTTGAATAAGTAATGCTTCAAACCTGGAAGATTTCCCATGTTACA
>NW_008684939.1:0-8292 GCF_000695815.1 Acanthisitta chloris | reverse complement strand
CTTCTCCCTGCTCCCGGTCCGAGCGGGCGCAGCATCCTCGGCCCGCGCTGCTCTGCCCCGCGGCATCCCAGCCAGCCATGGCCGAGAGGAGGCAGAACGGGCGGCAGGGCGAGGAGGAGGAGGTGCCAGCCTTCTTCAAAAACCTGGGCTCGGGCAGCCCCAAGCCCCGGCAGAAATTCTGCGGCATGTTCTGCCCCGTGGAAGGGTCCCTGGAGAACAAGACCATCGACTTCGACTCGCTCTCGGTGGGCCGCGGCTCCGGCAAAGTGGTGGCCAAGCAGAAGGACGTTGCCCACCTGGGTCCGGATGCTCAGTCCGTCTATGCCAGGCAGAGCGGGAAGGGAGGGGAACCATCTGTTGATTTCGGGAGAAAGGTGGAGATCCGGAGTGCCACGGGCAAGGAGGCGCTGCAGAACCTGAACGACAAGGTGGGTGCCCCTGTGTGTGTGTCTGAGCCCAACAGGCGAGGCAGGGTCTCGTATCCTTCCCACCTGCAGCTCCTGTGTCCCCCCGGGCACAGCATCTCCTGCCCATCCTCTGCTCCTGCAGCTCTGTGTGCCCGCGGGGAGAAAGGAGCCCCCACACCCCTTCCCCTCCCTCCCTGCCCTCCTCTCTGGGGACAGGCACCCACTTTTTTTGTTCCTCAGGAGATTCCCTAAGCACGAGGGTAGGGAAATGCCCCACCCAGGCAGGGAATGCAGCTCAGGAACAGAAATGCAATTGTTAGCAGAAGAGCATCGATGAGCATCCACCTCCAGGGATCAGATCCCTGCAGACTTCTGCCAGGGGAAGCTCTACGCTGCTCAGGGCAGGACAGGGCCAGAGGGACCCTGGGGCTGCTTCAGTACCAATTTTGAGCAGGACCTCGGGCTGCAGTGGGAATTTTTGACTCAGGAAGATCTGGGACTTTGACAGGAACGTGGCATTCTCCTAGAAACCCACTGAACTCCTCCCAGGCTTTTAAGACTGCTGGAGAAATTCCTCCCTCCCTTTATGTGTCAGGGTGTAATAAAGCCCATCTTCTGCCTGAGGCAGAGCCCACTGCAGCTTGGTCTAGCTGACCATGCCCGTTTGCTTTCCACAATAGAGGTTTAAACAAGCTTTATTCAGCTCTGAGCCACAGCACACACTGCTCTGTGCTGACAATGCTGACTGCAGGGCAGAGGCTGCAGGAGTGGCAATGAATGAAGCAATGACCAGCAAACTGATAGTCCTGGCATGCTGGGCAGGAGTTTCTGAGTGGTCTCCCTGAACTGGGTTTGGGTTTAGAGCAGTCCTTTCTTCTGGGAGCTGTTTCTGGGCTGTGCCTCCCGATTTTTAGTGCTGGTATGGATTGCACATGCAGAGCAGGAGTCTGCCTGGAATTTAGAACGTGGGCTTGGCCACCACGTTGTGCTGCTGTCAGAAAGGTGCAATATTACTAGAGGTAACAGATAACTGTAAAATCCTCCTCAAATCAGAGCCTACTCTGCTTCTTCCCCCTGCAGTGACCTCAGGGCTCCCTCCAGCCAACCCTCCCCTGTGAACTGCTGCTCAGTGAGCTCACAAAGGCCCTGATTTCCCCCAGTCCTACCCACCAGCCTTAATTAGCAGGGGGATGTGCTCCACTCTGCTCCAAACCTGCTTTGCCAAGCCCAAACTGAAGTCTGCAGCCACCAATGCCTGAGCTTTGCTTTCACCATGTTGGAGTGCCTGCAGTTGAGTAACTTCCCATGGTTAATTAGTCTTGTTGGACTAATCAAGGAGCATCTCAATAATAAAGGGCATACAGCTTTTCATTCTAGGGAGTCAAAAGGGTTTTTTTTACAATTCAGGCCACTTGAAGAACTAATTTTGGACAGTTTGATGTCCTGTGGGACAGAAGTATAAGCAGGTGACAGATTAATCCTGAAAGGATCAATTATTTTCTGATTAAATGGTATCAATATAATAAAAAACTTGAAGTACAATATGGTGGAAAATCAGAGTCCGCACAGAAGATTAATGACATCTTTAAAAAGTGTGGTTTTTTGCTTCTTTTTTTAAAGATTGCTGTCTAAATGTTCACTGAGGGTGTGAAATAATGGGACAGGACAAAACATCTGAGTGGTTTGTCATTAGCTTTACATATCACTGATGCCAATGGGTTGTGTTGTGAGGGGTTGTGAGCACTTGGGTAAGTAAAGGGCACTCTTTTGTGATAAATGTCATGCACATTGGCACTTTGTGGCAGGAATGTTTTAGCTTTGCTCTTCCAGCTGACTGCATCCGTGGCTTGAATCAATGGTTAAATCCTCAGCAGGTAAAATTGACTTTGTGGGTTTAAAACACACTCATCCTTCCTGTCACTTATAGCAAGATCCTGTCTTAATCTTCACTGAAATAATTCACAAAGCAAGATGGACAAGCTATTTTTTGATTTTTTTTTTCTGAGGTCTTAACTGTCCAAAGGATAAAAAAAGGAATGTCATTATTCCACATTAAATAGCAATATATTGTTCTGCAGGCAAAGATATGAGGAATCAAACCCCTTTGTGTCTGTCCTGACTGGGCCATTCTGTAGGCATCTATCATGTGCTGCCTCTGGGCTGTGCTGCCTCATGATTCAGGGTTAAGATCATCTCTGGAGGCACCAGGGAGGCTCAGGCTCAGTTCAAGCAGCATGTGCAGCTCAGCCCCTGGAGGCAGCATGACCTATTCAACAGGTCTGCAGCTCAGACCTGAGCCAAGCTCTGCTGCTTCTAGCTGCCAGGCCTTAGGGGACTGTCTGGGCTCCTATTTCTCATCTAAACTTTGTCATCTCCCCTGTTTGCACTGTCACTGGCTGGTCCTGGAGCTGCTTGCTCAGTGTCTGAGTCCAGCTTAGTGCTGTAAGGCCCCAACCTCAGCTCTGCAGTCTGCCCAGGATGGCACAGTCAGGCACAGGTTGCCCAGGGACGTGGTGGCTGCCCCGACCCTGGTGGTGTTCAATCCAGGCTGGATGAGCCTTGAGCAACCTGATCCAGTGAGGAGGTGTCCCTGCCCAGGGCAGGGGTTGGACTGGGTGATCTGTAAGGTCCATTGCAACCCCTAAGTTCTATGAGTCTGTGATTCCTGAATGAGGCAACAAACACCAGGCCTGGCTGTCTTGGCCTGGCTCTCAGGAACTGCTGTGCACCTGCAAACCCTTTTCCTGCACTGGGATTCAGTGTTCCAACTAAACCAGGGCAGGAACGTGTGGAACTTACTCAGGGGTTGGACTGGGTGATCTGTAAGGTCCATTGCAACCCCTAAGTTCTATGAGTCTGTGATTCCTGAATGAGGCAACAAACACCAGGCCTGGCTGTCTTGGCCTGGCTCTCAGGAACTGCTGTGCACCTGCAAACCCTTTTCCTGCACTGGGATTCAGTGTTCCAACTAAACCAGGGCAGGAACGTGTGGAACTTACTCAGAGAATCACAGAATCATTGAGGTTAGAAAAGCAAGCCCCTCACATTGAGGTTAGAAAAGCCCTCCAAGCCCCTCAAGTCCAACCTGTGACCAAGCCCCACTTTGTCAACTAGACCAGAGAACTGAGTGCCACACCTGGAGGTTTCTTGAGCACCTCCAGGGATGGTGACTCCACCACCTCCCTGGACAGCCCCTTCCAATGCCAAAAGGTTTTAGGGAACATCAAAGCAAGGGTTGATTGCAAGAGGGATCAGAACTTCAATCTAGTTTGCACGGAGAGCCTGAGGAGGTGCTAAGACACTTCAGCACAAGGACAAGCGCTGGGATCACAGATCTCTTCTTGTCATTACTCCAGTGCTTCAGGTGTTTCCCCTGTGCACCTTCACATCCCTTTTTTGCATCCCTTGGAAACAGTTCATGGACCTTTGGGAAGCACAGAGAATTGTGTGTAAACTGCTGGTCTAAAGCAACAAAGACCATTGGAACGAGTAACAACAATGAATAAACAGAGTAGGAAAATGTTTTCATTTTAGAACTGGCAGGAGAGAACTTGCTTGCAAAACACTGTCATGAAGCTTGTGACATGACTGGACTTTTTCCTAAAACCTCAAAGCTCTCAGGATCATGGTTGTCCATTCCTGGAGAGAAATAATGAATAACAGGATGTTGTTGAGAGCTCAAATAATCACAGACTCTGGAACATTAGTGGAACTGTTGTGGAAAACAAAGGAGCTGTTCCAGGCAGCTGGAAATGCAGCTCTGATTTGTTGCAATGCCTCAACGTTTCTAGCCTCGTTTCAACAACCATTGCTTGCACAGTGATCATACAGGAGGATGATTTGCATGTTCTTCCCTGGGTTGTGGGAGTTCGTCTGACTGTGGAAGAGAAACACTTTGGGGGAATGGACAGTGATGAGCACACGAGTGTGACACCCCATCTCACTTGTCTGTCTTAGGGCACATTCAGTCTGAGTGTGTCTGCTGTGCTGCTGGTGTCAGGCTGGGAAATCATGTCAGCAGCAAAGCTCACATGAAGTTCACGTGTCTGTGTGTGTTCTGCACCTCTTAGCCTAAGAAGGGGCAGCACCAGTGCTGCAAGAAACCTGCCAAACCCCAAACCTCTCTACACTTCTGTGTGAGGATTAATGTCCTGTCACAAACCAGAGAGTGGGAGTGAGTCTCAGGGTGGGGGAAGAGGGGTCAGAATTTCACTTTCTCAGTGAGTAGTGGTTGCCCTGTAGCCCAGAGGTAGGCAGAGCTGGCTGGGGCAGGCAGGGACAGCAATCTCTGGGAGCCTGATGCTTGGCCCTGTAGGATTTGGGGGAAGGAGAAGTGATTATAGTGCTGAAAACAGTGCAAATCACTGCAATCCCCATTTCTTAGGCTCTGCCCGTGGCTGCCACGGGCCTGGAGATGCCAGGGGTGAAAAGGAGAGGCAAGGACAGGGAAGCCTGAATGTCCCATGCCTTTGTTCCAGAAATTCTGCATTTAGCTAGAGTGCAGGTCACAGCACGATGTGGGTTGTAAGCACTTTAGAGAGGACAGCACATTTTTTGTGAACTGTCCAACCCATGACAGAGCAATCCCTGTCAGAGCCCTGAAGAGTGCTGGCTTGTTCCTGCTGGCATGGCATGATGCTCATCAACAGTGCAGCAGCAGCTTGGCCTTGTTTGAGGACAGTTCAGATCGTTGTGCACCCGAAATGCTCAGGACATTTCCTCTAAGAAACACACTGTAGCAGTAACAGCCTTCTTAAGAGGCTGTTTCTGAAGGTTTCCTGGGATTTTAGAAGAAACAAAGTCAATTGGAAGGTTAATTTTAATTTGCAGATCAAATGGACATTTTTTTATTGACCTGTTTATGTGGCCAGAAAGTGACTCTCCCCCCTGGAACCTAAACTACTCTGTCTTCAAAAACAATTAGGCTGTTACTCTGACAAGTTGTGTGATCTTTACCTCCTCACAGCAGCACATTTGACCTCTATGGTCATTTCCATATCATGACACTTAATATTCTCCTGTAAGATAACAGAAGAGATGTCCATTGGCAAGTATAATTCCCCCCTGGAATTTAATTTATAGGGGTTAATGATGCACAGATCTTGTCAGCTTTGGGAAGACAGGGATGTGACTGTGGGGAGGACAGATGTAACTCCTCCTGCCATGTACCAGCCTGGATTTAATCCTCCAACACTTCCTGAGGCTCAGGGGGTGGCTGGATCCAGAGGAACCTTCCAGGTCACCGAGAGCCAGAGCTGGTGCAGGACCATGGCACAGAAAGAGGTGAACCCCTGGAAGCTCTTTTGGCCCAGCCCTGCTGCCTCTGGTCACAGTGAAGAGACCCCAGTGACCTTGGCAGGGACATTCCCCAACAAGGACTGGGATTATTTGCATCTGATGAGCCTAAAGGGAAATCTGGAACTTGATGCTGTAGTGCCAGAATTTCACATACTTCCAGGAATGCTTTAAATCCATCTCTGCTCCCTTTTTTTATTCATTGCATTTCACAATGTACGGTTCCTTTTGCAAGTGTTTTTAGTTTCATGGCACAATGTCCTTGTGGATAAACCTTTAAGGATTCAGTAGGAGGAAATGCAATTGGGTGTTGCAGAAATTCTGGGAGGTTTCTTGCCATTACATTAAAATTCCACAGTGGAAGAAACTATTATTTTTTCCCAATCATCTAGTAACTCCAGAGTGGGAATAAAATGCTTTGCCAAGTGCTTTCTGGTAGTTCACAGGATCTGGGAGTTAAGATTCAGAGCTGATGTAAATTGATTTCCACTGCTGCCTGTGATGATTTATTTTAGCACAGATTATCACTGCACAGAGATTCTCATATTTTTGTGCCATTTTCCCTCTGGACCTTTCCAGAAGACAAATTTAGACACAGACAGTTCTTTAACATGAAACAAGTTCCTGCTGCAAAGGAAGGAACTGCACTTCTCTCATCCCACCCAGCATTGTCCTTTAGCTCTTCTCCTTCCCTCCTGGTCACCTCCCCTCGTGTTTGTGCACACAGGTAGGGCCACTCCTCACCTTTGTCTAGCAAAGCTGAATAAGCCAGTTTGTAGCCAAAGTCGTTTTTAAACTATTTATTTTGACACCCTTTTAGCTCATTGCTAAGAGGAAAGAAAACTAAGCCATACTGACATGGTGCAAAAAGAGCCAGAAGACTCACCTGGGAGCTCAGTGCTGGTCCTAAAGCACAGGGAGTTCCCAGGACTTGGTGCTGTGTAGATGTTGCCTATTGAAAAACTGTGGTTTTCAGCCCTTTAATCTCTTCATTTGTTTTATTCTGTACTACTTAGGTTCTTGCAACAAGGGACGGGAAAGACAAGCTAAGTGTCACCCGAAGATTGGTTGTTACTTTCTGAACCTAGTCACTGCTGGATTCAAGTTATGGAATATCTGAGTATGGAATACTCAACATTCAAGAACTGCTGTTCTGAATTAAGCTCATGTGCAGTAAGGAGTCTTTGGAAAAAGCATTTGGAATGGCTCTTTGAGCAGATGAGAGGAGCTTTAGAACTATTAGCTGGTGCTGATGGCTTCAGCCCTTTAGAAGTGTTTCTGTTTCTGCTGGTCCTCAGCTTTTAGCACGGAGAAAGGACCTGTGGGGGATGGATGGTTTCCTGGGCCCATGTTTGTGGGGGTTCCTCTGTAATCATGCTGATGCTGCCAGGGCATGATCTTGGACTGGCAGCTGGACTTAGCACCTCCAGCCCACTGCCCATGGCCTCGATGCCACCTCTCCATCCCTTGGGCAGTGTGAGCTGCCTCTGTGGTGGCTGAAGGCAATCTCTTACCTCAAGCAAAGGCACAAACCAGTCAGATACGAGATTGAGGGGTAAAACTGGCGTTAAAGAGGAAAGGAGGAGCAGTTGCACTGTCTAAATTTAGCCATCTGATGTAGATTCTTGCTTCCACGTTCTGAGCAAAAAAATGCTGAGCTTTCAAAACTTCTCCCATCACGGCTCAGAGGGGCAGGAGAGCTCAACTAGTATTGTCTGTTCTAATCATTCAGTCAAAATAAAGCCCTACAGGCTAACAAATTAATCATTTTATTCCTGTCATAATGAGCCACTTTTTCATTTGCTGCTAATTGGGTATTAACTGATAGGCATATCAGCTCCTTAAGTGTTGCCTCATGCTCTACCTATACCCAGGAAAAGTTCCTTTACTCTCTTCCTGTGAAGGGATGAACATAGAAGGTCCTGAGAGGCATCTGTTGGAACAGATGTTGCCTTTATAATCATCTACTGCAGCAATATCCCAAAGGTTTGATTTCTTATGGGCTGTGCACAGTGTGTTTCATGAGTTGGGTCTGGAAAGTTCATTACGTCTTGTGACAGGCAAAACTTGCAGTTGGAGAGGAGAAGGTAAGTCTGCTCATTAGCTATCTGTTACAACCTTCAAGCAGAAGTGGAATTGTGCTCTTTATGAGTTGTTCAGAACGTGTGTCGCACAACTGGTGTCAGAGGCACCTGACCACGAATCACACCTCTCCTCCCTGCACTGGAAACGAGGAAATACTTATCCCACTTAATGCGTTTCTTTCCTTGAGGTAGCAGCTTATGGAGTTCAGGGATTGAGAAATTTAAGACTCCAAGTGTGACTGAAACATGGAACACGGAGTTGACAGCACTGGAGTAGTGAGGAGGGACCAGAGAGGATCCCACGCCGGGTGCAGAGCTCTGAGCCCACATTGCCTTGGCACTGGAGCTCCAGGTTAGTGACACAGGTGTCTGGGCAGGGGTGGATCCGGGATGGATTTTCCCGACCGGGGAAACAACCATGGGCAGCGGCTTCGCACTTCGGATTCTCCTCCCGGTGTGCGGACTGGGAGGGGTCGGGCCGCAGGGATGGGAGGTGTTCGCAGGGA
>NW_008684938.1:0-345 GCF_000695815.1 Acanthisitta chloris | reverse complement strand
GTGTCTCAGGGTGTGTTTTGGGTGTCTCAGGGTGTGTTTTGGTGGTCTCAGGGTGTGTTTTGGGTGTTTCAGGGTGTGTTTTGGGTGTCTCTGTGTGTTTTGGGTGTCTCTGGGTGTATTTTGGTGGTCTCTGGGTGTCTCTGGGTGTGTTTTGGGGGTCTCTGGGTCTTTTGGGGGTCTCACCCTGCCCCTTTCCCCCCAGATGGGACGTTTGGGCCGCGACTGTTGGAGCTGTGTAACCGAGGGTTGTTCGAGTGTTTGGCACTGAACCTGCACTGCCTGAGAGGCGAACGCGCCGCGCTGGGTGCACTCATCAGCGACCGCATCGTCAGTGGGGGTCCTGGG
>NW_008684937.1:0-13415 GCF_000695815.1 Acanthisitta chloris | reverse complement strand
CCAGTTCTTTACCCACTGAGTGCTCCAATTTAGAGACAAGCATGTCGTGCAGGACAGTGTCAAACACTTTGCATAAGTCCAGGCAGATGATATCAGTTGCTCTGCCCTTACCCACAAATTCAGTGGTACCATCACAGAAGGCCACCAAATTTGTCAGGCATGACTTGCCCCTGGTAAATCCATGTTGGTTGTGACTGATCACCTCTTTGCATTCCATGTGCCTAAGCATAGCTTCCAGGAGACTCTGCTCCCTGTTCTTGCCAGGCACAGAGGTGAGACTGATTGGTGATTTAATGATATAACACATATATAGATATAGATATATAAAATGATAGAACAAAAGGCTGTACTATTCCTAAATGCAGCTGGTAAAAACCAGCTGAAGTTACCAGCATTTCTGGGAACACAAGACAACATGTATGTCCAAAAGGACTGTTGAGAGGAACTATATATGCATGAACAGAGAACCAGGGGAGACAAGATGACAATGCTAAGCTGGCTACCTTTGCATAAGGTAGCTTAGGTACATGTGACATGAGAGATATGCAAGTTGAAATCAATGCCACAGAACTCTTGTGTTAAAAATATATCTCAGTGGTGCAGTCAGGTGAGAAAATCTGTGCTGAGCTTTGCTTCCTAAATATCCTGGCTGTACCTTCACCTTGCAGAAACTGGCACACAGCACCTATCCTTCTAATGCACAGAGCAAACTGAAAAAAATATGGCAATAAATACATATTGGCAGGTTGGTTTATAGGACACTGCTTCTTTGATAAGTAACTGCATCCTCACATGCAAGCTAAAGTTGGAAAACCTACCAGTTCTAAAAGAATCTACCCTTAATTTAAAGCTGGAGGAGACAGAATGCAACAGAACCTGCTAAGTGAAGAGATACAACACACACCACATCCTCCATACAGACAGCCCCATCTGCCTGATGATTTTATCTGCAGTTGTATTTTCTTCAGTTTTGTTCTTCATTGCATTATCACTGCTGAATCTCATTAAGGGTCTTTGTTGTGTTAAAGGTTTTAAAAACATAATCCCATATTTAAAGTGTTTGTGCAATTATGTGAGTAGCGTGGAACTTGTAAGTTAAATCTTTCTTGCCAAATATGTTTTCTAGTCTGCAGAGAATTTTTCACCTCATAGTTTAACTCCCTAAAGAATTCTTCTCTATTTAGACCTGATTATCTTGTAGCTTGAAGCCAGTTGAACACAGCTACAGATTGTAATCATGCAAGCAAAAGATGAAAAAACAGTTGCATTCTTCCTTCTCACAAGAAATAGAAATATTAAGAAGCAAAAAATAGGAAAAGTAGATGATTTTATTCTTGCTTGTCCAGGAAGTAACATAGTGACAGACTTATAACTGAAATAAAAAGTCACTTGTCAGAATTTAAAATGTATGCTGAAAAAGATAAATAGTAGAGATGAAAACTAAATACTCATTCCTTTATTCTGGTCTTTCTATTTCTACTATAACAATATATTTCTATAACTTATTCTATTCAATGGAATGCTTCACATCAAATGTTCTGGCTACAGTGATCCATTATTTCAAAGTGTTCTATGTGCGATTACATTCTTCTTTTTGTCATCTTTTAAATAAGTTTTGTCACTAGAAAGAGCACTGCCATGGGGTTTACTTCAAAAAATCATCTGCTAACTAATAAAAGCAGGAGAAAACAAAGTGTCAGTTAACAATAAACCAACAGTAAAGTTGCCTTAAGTTATTCTGTATAAATGGCATAAAAAGAAAACCCTTCTGGCTATAGAAATAACTGAGAGATCAGTAAAGAACCTGTGTTACAAATCCACTGCATGCCTTGTTACCTGTGCCTGTCCCACAGCTGAGCATTTGAACTACATGCACAGCTTTAGTATCCTAGATCTGACAAACAGCCCCAGGGAGAACAGAGATGCTCCTGCAAGCACATTAGGGGAGGTGTGAAATGCTTTTGCTTAGCATTTCCCAAAGAGCAATGGAAAAGATCTACCACTGAGATTTTGTTGGTAGTCACAGATTATCTTCTGTTTGCTTCTCGAATCAGAAGTTGTGATGAGAAGGCTGAATGGAGACAAACATACTTTGCACCACAGAGATATGACATGTGTGGGTGTGAGTAAGAAAGGTTGTGTTTTAGTAACCATGGGTCTCTAGGGAGCTTGACTTGTTAAATAGACCTATGATTTTGGACTTTTGGGAAAGTGATGGCTGTTCAAAGTTATTCAGTCAAGCAAACATATACTGAATGTGGATAAAAAAAGTCCAGCCCAGGTTTCTATATCAGTCAACTTGGGGGTCACTGATAACACAAAAAATGAAGAGATCTGAAACATGCTTCAAGATATTTACCTTAGGTTCTACAACCACCTTTATTGGTACAGAACCACAGCGAGAACCTGTCCTTACACTGGGACCAAGAGAGATCAATTGACACACAGGTAAAGATGAAATTGAAACACAGCCTTATGTTCCAGCACAGTGCAGGCATGCAAGTGCTAATCTGTCATCACTGCATCACTGAGAGCAAGCCCAGAGGATACTGCATGTGCTGTATCAGCACCCGGTGCTGTGTGTCTGCCCAGCTGCCAGGCCTCATGCCCAAACAAACCAAATCATATCACTTTAGGAAAAGCCAATCATATTAGTGTTCGATTCTTTTAGGAAAAGCCAATCATATTAGTGTTTGATGCATTAGAATCATAGAATCATAGAATTTTAGGGGTTGGAATGGACCTTTCAGATCATCTAGTCCCAACCCTCCCTGCCATGGGCAGGGACACCTCCCCACTAGACCAGAATGCTCAAGGCCTCATCCAACCTGACTTTGAACACTGTAAGGGTTGGGACATCCACTACCTCACTGGGCAACCTGTGCCTGTGTCTCACCACCCTCACCGGAAAAACTTTTGCCTAATATCTAGCCTAAATTTCCTCTCCTCCAATTTGAACCCGTTACCCCTTGTCCTATCACTGCAGTTCCTAACACAGAGTCCCTCTCTGACTCCCCTGTAGCCCCCTCAGATACTGAAAGGCTACTATGAGATCTCCATGTAACCTTCTCTTCTCTAAGCTGAACAGCCCCAACTCCCTCAGCCTGTCCTCATAGGGAGATGCTCCAGTCCTCTTAGCAACTTTGTGGCCTCCTCTGGACTTGCTCCAACAGTTCCATGTCCTTCTTGTGTTGAGGACACCAGAACTGCACACGGTATTCCATGTGGGGTCTCACTAGAGCAGAGTAGAGGGGAAGAATCACCTCTTTTGACCACACTCCTTTTGGTGCAGCCCAGGATTCCATTGGCTTTCTGGGCCACACAAGGACTGGCTTGAACAGGACTGTGCAGGATGCCCAAGTGTTCAGAAAGCCTCAATGTCTGAGCTGTTGGGTACTGAAAAACAACTTCCTATAGATTTGTGCTCAAGAAACTAAAGAATTGCTCCATGTCAGCATGAATTTATTATGGTTAGTCTTCTGTAGTATATTCAACCCTGGGAAATATAGAGATGTTTTCCTTTAAAATGGAAAACCATTTTGACCAGGTTCAAAATTTCAGGATGCAATCGTAGATTTTGCTGATTAATGCTAAGAGTGTACCAAAAGTGAGGAGTGAAAAAAAAGGAGTATGGTGTGAACATACAGGAGCTGAGACGTTAGCTGAGGTCACCAGTCATTGCTATAAACTGTCAATAAATGGCATTTCATGTTTGGTTTTGAAAGAAACCCCTCATATCTCTTTTTTCAGGCTGACTTTCAAATACCCCTTGCTGTACTGTAGTTTTACAACTTTTTGCATCAAAGATATACAAACCAATTCACCACTGCTCACAACTACACAATATTATTTAATGCATTTTTAATATCTCTCTAATGAGCATAACAGAGCTCCAGGATCCCTGTGTGTTCCTGAGCTCCATTTTAATTAGAGCCATTATGCATTATATACATAAAACCCTGAACCACTGCAATGAAAAAGCTGCAATTGATCTTAAAGTGGTGAGTAAAATCTAATAATTACTTGGACAAATGAACCACGAAACACTAACAGCTGTACTGTATCCAAATCATTGTGCCACTTTATATTTTACTGCACTACAAAGATTTAAACTTTACCTCAAGATTTACTTTACTCTGTGTTATTAATTGAGAGAACCTCTAATAGATAATGAATAACTGACAATCTCTCACACACATTCTGAGACAGATATCCTCATGGCAGTAAAACTAAAATCTAAAAAAAATCAGACATATGATTTTCCAGATACAGCAATAATAATTATTTTAGAAATTCTTAAATCACTCTTGTACAGAAGGTGGTGGAATTCTAAGAAAAAAATTAGTGACATAAACCCACTTTCATTATGAAAAAAGGACTGAAAATGCCCAGTTTACAGAGGGAAAATAACACAGTATGAACTACAGGAGTTAAACCCATTGTAATCAAACCTCAAAAAACTGAGTTCTCAGATTACACAACTGTTGTCACATCCTGAACTAAACCACAAAGTCAGTCAGGGTGTCAGGTAAATCAGATGCACTAGTTAATTGGCTCGTTCAGTCAGTCAGCAATGAATTCACCTGACCAATGGGATATTTCAATGATTATCATAATTTTAGCAATCATAGCAGGCATTCTTCACCTATGAGATGTCAATATCCTGTTGCAGCCCTTTATAAAATTGCCTTCAATAAGAGAAGCTTCTCTCTAGTTCTCAGCTGAATGGGTGCTTTGTATTCTAAAATGTGAAGACCACTAATCCCATTTCAGTATCAATATAAATGTCTGACTTTATTAAAGACTCTGCTAAATCCATGGCTTTAACCACACCTGATAGCACTAAGAGTCACAGATTAGCAATGGAACAAGAACAAAACTTTTATATATGTTTTCTTCACCTTCAAACCCTCAAATGTGCCAACCTTTAATATCACTGAGTATCACCTCATTATTACATGACAGAGGGATGGATGATGATCATTTTGGCTTTTCTTTTCAACATTGAGAACAATCCATGCATCAAAAAAACTTCTCTATATTTTCTTCAGAATTCCATGTTACAGCAAAATCCTACTGTCAGAAATAGTTTTCAGGACAGTTGAGAATGATAGTATAAAAGACCTGTCTATGAAAAGTCTTCAAACTTCACAGACCTGAATGATTAAAAGGAAAACAATTCTGATTCAGCAAAAATTCAGAAGAAAAGTATTTTGAGTCAAGAAAGTGAGAACAAATAATGTTTTGAACTCCCTCTCCAAGTATAGAACATTGCTGGATACTAACCTGCTATCAATCTATGTGGAAGACAGACTCATCCTTTTGGTTATTTTCATGCTGAACTAATTAATGAATAATTCAGCTATTCACTACATTCCAGAATGAAAACCCTCCAAGATTCTGAAACAGAAATATTTTTGCCCCATGCTTGAAAATGCAGTGGAGATATTGATTTTAACATATAAAACATGAAAATATTTTCATTTCCTATTTCGTGTCAAAATACATAAACCACATGAGTTTATTTGCAAGGAACTGTTGCGGCAGGTTTTCACTGGAGCACCTGATGTTCCCTTTAAATGAGCTTGTATTACCATTAAAAGGTAATTATGATCAGTTTGTGATTTCAGAATAATGTAAATGAGATTAGAGAATAACTTGCTGTAAAATAGGACATGAAATGAACTATAGAGGAACATGTTTGAAACTGTTTTAGCATTTTTATTGGATTAGCTCAGTCAAATAGCAATACAAGTGCTCAAGAACAGAGGAGTTGATCCCTGTTAGCAATACAAGTGCTCAAGAACAGAGGAATTCATACCAGTACCATCAATGGAGATTGCCAGGTACCCTTGTTGGGTATTTAATTTATAGTGCAGCTTTCAAATGCAAAATGTGCTTTGTGATGAAACAGTTGCATATGTTTAGGACAGACAATGCTAGAACTTGAGAGTTGCATCTTCCCCACTGCTCTGTGTTACTGTATCATATCGATTTCAGTGTCAGTAGGAACATAAATATTTCAATCAGCTCTTGCCCCCAGTGGTGTTGGTTCTGCTCCATGGAGCAGAGCTATTTTATCACTGTAGTTTTGTTATTTTTATATCAAAATGCATAAAAGAAGTGTCTGTTGAAAGAGTTCTTTAATTATAGCTAATTATGATAATGAGAATACTGTGCTGAAGATTTGATTTTTTTTCTCTGATGCCTCAAAATGTCTATGTTAGAGACAGCACAGTTAGTTTACCACACCTGAGCAGCTCTGGGAATGGGGGAAGAGTCAATTTAGGCAATAAGATGGAAATAAGACAGCTTGGGTTTTTACATTCTCTGTTCATTCCAGTTCCTGCTCAGGCTGCCTCAGGGAATGGTTTATGCCAGTGACTGGCCTAAAAGGGCCCCAAAACTTCTCCCAGATTTGTTGCCAGAAATAGGAGTTCAGCCTGAGGAGGTTCAGCCTTTCCACAGAAAATCTCACGGGGCAAAGAGTAATGGTAACCAAACACATTGCATGTTATACAGTGACCCTTTGTGGAGTGTAAGGGTTGGGACTAAAGAAGTAATTCCCTAATCCTCTGCTTTTAAGTTCATTTAAGGCAACTAGACGAGTTCAGGGTAATGAATGACAATGCCAATGAAACTCCTGTCCCCACTACCAAAAAAGGTACTATATATTGAGTGAATACTGCTTTCTGTCCAACCTGGACCATTTCAGTGTGATCCTCAGAGGCTTTAACCCTGTCAAAATCCTATGTAAAATTCTTTTTTATAAATTCTTTTAATAATTAAGAGTTCCCACTGCACAAAGTCCAACCACATGGTTGTTCTGTGGCTCTATCCTATACCCATGCTCCTCACTGACAACAGCCAAGGACAGATCTCATTCCAGCTCAGGAACTGCCAGGAAATTTGGTTAGTTACTGCTAGTAGAATGCAGTAGGTGGAAGTTATTTCTCATTCCTTCTGGGATTTTGGATATAAACCCATAGGATCCTGTAGGATACATGATTGAACTTCTAGCATAAATCTACAGATGTGCCAAGATCTACTTCATTCCCTGTCCAGTTTTTGATTTCCTTTCCTCTGAAAGCAAAACAACCTTCCAAATAAATGTATTTAATTTTTTCAGCACTAGGATCTGATTAAGAAGACTTACACATGCACAAGTTGGATGTATAAAAGAGAGTTTTACCACAACATTTCTGAACAGTTTGTGGAAGTAGGATCTCTAGGACAGCTTGACTCAGTGCATCTCATGAAGAGCACTTCTCTAAAGGCTAAGAATTGCACATGCCCAGTTACAGGACATGCTGTTCCCATTACAGGTCTTCATAATTGTCATGTCTTATTTAACAAACAAAATTTCCCATTCTACAGGATGAGCTTTGACAACCTTTGAAATCTAAAGCTACTACTGTAGCTTTTAGTTGAAATGATTAAGTGGAAAATTGCCTTAAATGTTTCCTGGGTGAGGCAAATGAATGATAATTAAATTGATTAAATAGAAATGCAGTTGTGAGCTGCTTTCCCATGGAAAATTTACTTTGTAAATACATGAAAAACAAATGGCTTTGATGATAAAAGATTGAGATATTTGTATAAAAAAATTTGACTTTGGAATAGCTCTAACTTAGTGACAGTGGATTAGAGGGGGATATAATTTTTAAATGTGTATGTAGAAACATCAAACAATGGGAAAAATAATTTTTGTCTAACTCACGTGCATTGCATATCAAATGAAATAGAAACATGAATAAGGTAAGCATATGGGCTTTGGCTAGCTGAAAACAGCACTAAAAACCTGTTATGTCTCTGTTTGTTCACTTGCTCAGCTTGAATATCGCTTGAATATTGACTCCTATCAATAGGGTGTAAAATGCAGAGTAACTGCAGTAATAATATTGGTCTTAGATTCTTACTCCCTGGGCAAGGCTGTCAGTCCTGGGCACCACCCTGAACATGTTTTGTGGATTTTATCAACCTCTGAGTGTTTAAAGAGCTTGAAGAAAGACTTGCCCTTTCTTTTCTAGGCATGAAAAATTCTGTCAAATTAATCATATAAACATTTGCCTATTGATAAACCAAATCCATGTGATACAATGCTTTGTAAAACACACTATTTATTAACATAAGTTAACTGATATGAAAAAGGAAGAAAGTATACTGAACTTCCCTGTAAGAACAAGCTGATTATTTTATTGCAAGTTATGCTTTTTGGTTTTTCTTCCTTTTCCCCCACAAAGTCTTGAACACTGCTTGAACAACAATTTCCCTTTGTGTGGTCCCTCCTTCAGGTGAACCAAAGGGCTATCAAGGAGTGATCAGAGCTGGAAATGAGGAGTCATGAATGATCTGTCCTCATCCCTTGCATGTCCAGTGCTCACATGAGCAGTTTGACAATGTGCCAGCTCTGTGCTCTTCCAAGCTCCTCCTTTTCCTCTAGGGATCTTTAACCTGTCCAGGTTACAACACTTCTGTGCTGGGTGATGGGAACAAATTGGATAGATTGGACCTGAGAACTGTGTACTAAGCTCAAACTGACTTTAAATTTCCAGGCTTTGTGGAGGCAGAATGAAACTACTGATTAGTAGAAAAGCAGGTGCAACTGATCCAGATTCAGGATAAATTTGCCAGTATGTGTCACATTGTGCAGCTATGCTTGTATCAGAATGTAGCAGTTGCTCGATAGTGCTTATCACCCTGATAAAGCATGGAGAACCAGGAATGCAAAACAGCCTACAGACAAAGCTGCTGGGGAATTCTGGGTGAGAAAAAAGCAATGGTATTATTGTGGCTAAAACTAGTACAGACAACAGGGCAAATTCCTGTAAAAGTGTGCATTGGGATCTTTACACCCCCATTATTCAGAGTTTTACAGTTCTAGAAACACAGATACCCTTGCACACTATGGTGGGCAGGATTCCATGAGAGGTGAAAGGGCCATTTCGTGAACCACTGACACATGATGCTGTATCGTTTCCCAGCACTGGTTTCAAAATTTCTCACCACAGCCCTTTAGTGCTGTGGGCTGGGACACGGGTGGAGTAAAGTGGCTTTGCAGTAATGCACTGCAATCAGACATAGACTTGACAAGAGGCTGGAAAATATTTTTCCAGCAATAGGGCTGATTAGGCATTCACAGCTAGAGCTGAAGCACTGTAGAAATGCAAATAGATTTGTTCTCTATAATGGCAGCAATTACTGCTTTGCTTCATCCTATAGCTGGATCAAAGCAGAGAGAAAAAGACTGACATTTCTGCACATTAGAGTTGCTACTTCATTCTTTCCATGCTCACGGGTTTTTAGGTATACCAGACAAAGTACCTAAGAATGCACTGCAGAGTAGCCTTTTAGGGATGGAAAAATGAACTCCATGGTCTAATACCTCTCTTATTGATCTAATTTCTGTGCCTCCATAATCTATTCTTTCATTTCATCTCTTCGAAGATCAGAGAAAGATTATATTCCTAAATGAGCAAGACTGAAGAACATTCCCTCCTTGGTAGGATGCCCTGATGCTACATTACTGAGCACTGCTTACTGTGAACTACAGTAACTTTTGGGTTTGATATTATACAGCAGCTGTAGCCAAATTCCCTGTCCCCCTATGCAGCTGTGGGGAGGAGGGAGAGAACTTATGAGCTGCTAAGTCAGGAAAGAAGAGAAGTATATTCTTAAGATTTGGTTTTGTTTCCCATTATCCTACTCTGATTTGATTGGTAATAAATTAAACTAATTTCTTCAAATTGAGTCTATTTTGCCCATGATGGCAATTGGTGAGTGGTGTCTCCTTGTCCTTATCTTGACCCACAAGCCTTTTGTTGTGTTTTCTCTCCCCTGTCCAGCTGGGGAGGGCAGGAATTGAGAGGCTTTGGTGGGCACCTGGAGTCCAGCCAGGGTCACCACACACAGCCACAAGCCTTTTGTTGTGTTTTCTCTCCCCTGTCCAGCTGGGGAGGGCAGGAATTGAGAGGCTTTGGTGGGCACCTGGAGTCCAGCCAGGGTCAGCTCACCACACACAGTTTTACAGAGTGTCTGTTTAGACCTCAGTGTGAACTGTAAGTTGCAGAAATATTATTTTTTCCCTTTAATCCCATATGGATTACTCAAAAATGCTTGCTAGTAGCAGTTTGTTCCATAGGTTCATCAGATGCTGCTCATGTCACATTAGAAAAACCTTTCCTCTACAGACAAAAAAAATATTTTAAGAC
Organism: Acanthisitta chloris; assembly: GCF_000695815.1. NCBI lineage: Eukaryota > Metazoa > Chordata > Aves > Passeriformes > Acanthisittidae > Acanthisitta > Acanthisitta chloris. The sequence continues at coordinate 3,204 of NW_008684937.1, read as the reverse complement.
TATTCACAAAAGTAAGAATAAAAACTTCAGAGATAAGTAAATGTTATTGTTTTAGGCTGCTTGTTGGTATAGCTCCAAGTAATTAAGCCAGCAAGTATTTCTGGAATTTCTTGACAAAACTTTGAAAACTGGCAGTAAGGCCAGTTCATTCAGTTGGGAGTTCTTGCGAGGTTAACTTTATATTATGCTTTCTATGTTATATTTCAGTTCTTTTTATAAACATGTGGCCTTCTTTTTTCATGGCGATCTCTCCTGTACAATCGAAAGCAGAACTGCCTGCAACACCTTGCCAGCAGAAAAAGCACAGATGAAAGGAGGAATTCCTGGTTCATGCTCTGGAGCACTGAAAGGGTTAGGGCATTACTGGATTACCCACACTCCCCAAACAGCAGTCGCTTGGGCTGTGAGAGGAGACAATGCTGCCCATGTTTTCTCTCATATGGATGCAGGGGGAGCCCAGAGGGGCTCGAGGTTACTCTGTCACCACCATGCAGTGTATAACCCCTAGGATGGGTTACTCCCAATTTTCCTACTCTTCTCTATTCTGTTGCAACTTGAGCCTGAAGAATACCTATGCCTTGTTTGTCCCAGAAAGACTGTTTGTACCTGCTTTTACTGATTGAAAATATTAAATCTCAAATTAATTTTTAGAGAGTGTCAGAACTTCTAAAGGATAAAAAAAATTAAATGATCCAGGAGCTCCATTTGCATTCACTGAAGCTTGAGTCTATTTGGTGGCATAGAAAGCAGAACTGCCTGCAACACCTTGCCAGGAGAAAAAGCACAGATGAAAGGAGGAATCACAGCACTAAGGATTTTACATTTCCATTGAACTTTGATGTTCAGCTCTTGCTCCTCTCCCTCCCCAAAGCAAGATAACACCACGGTGTGTGACTACAGGCTTCTAAGTGGCTGAATCTGCCTCCAGGCACTCTCCTCCTAGTCTTCCTTGCTACGTTTGAAAGATCATCTGCCTCCCCAGCATCTGTTCATGAGTGATGATGATCAATGCTAAAGGGAGAGAAAGGGCATCCCAATGGCAATTTTATCAACTGGAAATCATACATGAGGCTTTTGAAATGGGCCAACAAGAGGAAATTAAGAATAGGTTAGACTATAATGATCAAACAGATCAAAGAAGTGAGAGAAATGGGGGAAAGCAACTCAGACATCTTTTTAGAGGCAGAAAGCCCTGCAGGAAAGGAAGTATGAAGGCACAATATCTCAGCACAGATCTTGGCACTGCACTGTTACACATTCCCTTGAGATCGTATGGCTTATATAGTGTCACTATGGAAAGAAGAGAGTATTCCAGCAGGGATATTGGCTGAATAATACAGCAGTGTTTCCATCCACAACATGTTAAAAAAGCACCCAAAGATAAAAAATAAATCCTTAAAAAGGACTTTTATTAAATGAAATAGCTTGTATTCTTTGGATTGTTCATCTTTTAGTTTGCAGTGGGATCCATATTCATATCCTTCATAATGAGGCATTAAAAATAGTTGAATATAGGGTTTTTGAACAACAAGAATATCCTCAAGAGTAGCACTATAATTAAATTATCAAAGATAACGACTTTTGCCAATAAACCCGGGTTTGATAACAGAGGTGTGACACTCCTCTGAAATGTGTTGCCTGGTTTCAGCCATCTGTCCTGGCTGTTACTGCAGGTTTTTGTCCTTGTAACACAATGGGGCTAGCTGTTGTTGAAAAGAGATATGTAGGCAGCTTGAATAATTAATTCTTTCAAAGCAGAAGCCACACAGGGGCCAGTACCTAATGAACAGAGGAGAGAACACAAGAGGAGAAATAGTTTTGAACAGTGTGGCTACAGACACCTTGTTTACAGCCCACAACAAGCTAATCTCGAGGTGTGGCATTTTTTAGCTCTCCTTGAGGTTCTGTAATCAGGGGGAATATTATCTGAGAAGCTTTGTGGAACTATTTGTCCTTCACAGAGCCTTTGTGGGCAATTCTTGGGAAATGTGTAAACTGCTACCAGTGTGCTCTGCTGGAGTGGAAGGAGCCTGCCTGGTTGCTCTGCAGCTTTCTCAGGTCAACCTAACTGAAAACCAGCCTGGTTTCAAGGATGTGTGAGAAAAACTGGGACACAGCTAAAAGATAATAATGCACCTTTACCACACACATCACACGTGCCAAAATGTGGTGTGAGGGACACCAAGGAAGTGCTTGGGGACACTTGTGGCAAACAGATCCCTAATTCTATAAATTTCTTGTCTTAGTGGAGTACCTGCACAGGAGCCTGTGTGATAACAGCTGCTACTCCTCTACAATACTGTTAGTGCATTGCAAGTCACTGTCACTGATTAATCTGTTTTTCAATTTAAAAAAAAAAAATTTATACATCATCCTTGTCATATATAAGAATTCTACAGGACATCCACACTGCTCAAGAGACAGTTTTGTGGCGAGAGGAAGTTACTTTATGTGTCTTGGCTCACTGGGAAAATATGACAAAATTTATGTGCTTACAATTATCATTAGATCTTAATTTTTGGCAGGTTTAACTGCTACCTTCTCTTCCTATTTATTTTTAAGTGAGTTGTGTGTTTGTGAACATGCCAGTTAGATGGCCCCAAAGACAGAGAGCATCTGTTTGCCTATAAAGGAAATATATTTACAACATTCACTTCCACAAACTGCTCCCGAAAGAGCATTTCAGTCACACACTTCAGGGGCTAACAAGAGGATCAGTAATGTAAAACCCCCTCGTCTTGCCAAGATTACTAATGAGGCCACAATTTGCCACTGAGAGGTTGCAACTCTAATGGGTTTCACAGTCTATTCCTTTTACTAGGAGGGCACTGAAACAACTTGTTCAGGCTTCTGAGTCACTTCCAGTCCTGCAAATGTTGCAATTTTGTTAGTGATGTCCTTAAATTGTTGTGTCACAACTCCAGTAACTAAGGCCATACTTTGAAAACTAAGTGAAAATATAAATGAAAAACAGGCTAATTATTAACATTCTGACATTTAGGCAGACTGGACAACAATTTTAGCTAAAAGACTCCCTCATTTGCCCATGACATCTCTAGTCTTCTAATAATTGTTCATCAGAATTGTTTCATTTACTGTGTTATTCAGAATCCTTGGGCAGGTCAGTATTTGAAGAGTGACTTGTAAAGGATGATGCTTGTTTGGTAACTTGTGTTATAACAACACATCATCAGTAGGGTAAAA
>NW_008684936.1:3450-6655 GCF_000695815.1 Acanthisitta chloris | reverse complement strand
AGGCTGATTCTATGATTCTATGAACAGAGACCCTGCAAATGTACCTGGTGTGTGCAGCTCTCAAGGCACAAGAGACTTGCTTGGTGCAGCTTGTTGAAAGTTAAACAGGTAGACAGACACTTGCAAAAACTGTGGGCTGAGGTGATGGGTTCTGTCCTGGGTGTGCAAACCAGGATCTTGCTGTATGCAGCTTCCAAAGCAGAGTTGGTAGTGGAGATCTCTTATAGAAAGTCCTTGGGGCACTGTGAGGCGTTACAGAAAAGACAGGGTGTGACTCTTGAGCAGTGAGAAAATACCCCAGTGACTGACTACTGGTTATGCTTCTAGAATCCTCATCTAAACCAGAATGCCTGGAATAACCTTGAGAAGTACTGCAGAAGCTTGGCAAAGCACAACAAGAACGTCTATGTCTGCACAGGACCCCTCTTCCTGCCCAGGTAAACTCGAGGGCTGAGCTGGGATGGCTGGGAAAGGAAAACAGGCTGAGGTGCTCCCAGGCAGGAGGGATCTGCTGAGGCCTTACTCAGTGGGTGAGACGAGCTGTGAACAGCAGTTCTGTGGAAAGGTACTTTGTTACGATTAGTGTGTGTATTTCCCATCCAGTTGATTATTTAATGAGTAAATGTGGGTTTCTTGAGCTACAGTAGAACCACACTGCTTTTGTTTGCAGTCCTTACAATTGAGTCTGTTAGATTACCAGATTAGGCTGCAGCCCTCATGCCTGCAGAGTAAAGCTGCCAGGTTTTATTTCATGGACTACTTCTCTACTTAAGGGCATGACTTCGTTTGCAAAGATCTTCATGTAGCACTGGAGACCAGCTGTCTCATGTTGAGATATCTTTAGCCTCCACTTCAGCAATGTTTTACACCCCATATGTGCATGGGTGGGGGCTCACTTGGGAGGACTGTTGGAGGGCTGAGGGGGCAGATGTGGCACCAGACTAGGAGGTAACCTAGGACATTGCTGTTGGTGCAGGATGGAGGCCGATGGGAAGATGTATGTCAAGTACCAGGTGATTGGGAAGAACAACGTGGCCGTCCCCACCCATTTCTTCAAGGTGCTCATCTTGGAAAAGGAGAGTGGGGAGATTGAGCTGCGCTCCTACGTAATGCCCAACAGCCCTGTGGATGAGAAAATCCCCCTGGAACGGTTCCTGGTGCCCATTGAGAGCATTGAGCGAGCCTCAGGGCTCCTCTTTGTTCCAAACATCCTCAAGAGAACAAGTAACTTGAAAGCCATCACAGCTGGAAGCAAGCATTGAACCTAGACAAGTGCAGGTATCCCCTGGGGAGGGGGATTACTGACAGCAATCACTTGTGGAATCATAGTTCCTTGTGCAATTTTAAGTGTGGGAAATAATCAATGGTTCTGTCTATCCTTCCCCTCTTTGTCAGTGAAACACGCATACACACAGCAGGTCTGGAGGTAGGTCCTGCAGAAGGCTCCTGGGCACCTGACACTGTAGCAGCTCTAGCATTGGCCCATAATCCCACACTCTGGCATTGCTCCCTTGGAGTTGTGTGAGGCTCATTATGGCACAAAGAGAAGTTACTAATTTTTGCTGTTTAGCAGGGAAGGAGAGGAACAAGATGGGTGCAGGGGGAGGAGGGGAGAAGTTCCTGCCTTCCTGTGGCCAAAGGATTGTGTGTTTTCTTTCAAAAGATGGTTTTAGCAGTAAAGCTTTGAACACCTACAGTATTGGTTCTTATCTGCTCTTACCAAAGCTCTGAGTATCTCAGCAGGAGGAGGGGAGGACAGAGCCAACTTTTCCAGCTGCTTTCCTGTCTGAGCTCACTGTAGGCAGAGCTTAAGGCCTACAGTACAGGTGGAGCCAAACTGTAAGGAACTGATGTGCTTTAGTGCTGAGGCCCAACTGAAGCTCCAGCCCTTCCTGCTGTTTGGAAGGATGAAGCCTTGGAGTTGAGGGGGAAGTCAGACTGACACAGGAACAGCTTTTTGGCATAAGGATTAAACTTTGGCTCCCTTTCAATCTGAAGACCACACGGCTCCAGAGGCAGTGAGTGTGTGCAGGATCTCTGGACAGGGAATGCACATCCTCTACACCAAGACACACCTGCACTTCACAGCAGTTGAGGTTCCATACTGCTTTATTCCCCACCCCAGAAGTCTGAGTTGCTGAGACCCAGTCTGCTGCCAGGCTTGTCCCAGCTACTGGGAGGCAGCAACCAGCCCTTGGCTGGGCCCTGCAGGCAGGAGGGTGCAGACCTGCTGCTCCCAGCAGCAGCTGAATGCTTGGTCAAGCAGCGTTGCCAGCTTGAGTTGTGCCGTGTCTTGGCCTCACCAGGCTCTTGGAGTGACTTGCCCATACTTCCTCAAGGCAGTGCTCAGCTGATGGCAAGGTCAATGGTTTCCCTTCCCTCAGCTGTCACTGGGTGTCTTCACAGCTGCATCGATGTGGGGTCTTAGTGCAGACAGAGAGATCAGCAGTGCTTCCTGCAACAGACCCAGGCTGCAGTCAGAACTGCTCTCTGAGGAGCACCAGGCAAGTCAGCTGCTTGCTGCTGGGGGTCAGCACGGGGAATGACACGTGGGCCATGTGTGTCACTGCCAGAGGCAGAAACAGCACCACCCTGTGCACACAGGCACTGTGCCCCAGCACCTGCCCTACCTCTGTCCGGATGGTTCTGCTGCCTTGGCTGGGACAGGTGTTCAGGTAGAAGTCAAACAAGACGCTTGGGTCGGTGATGTCCAGGTTTGGGTCCACATCAACCCCAGCTTCCAAGCCCTCAAGGCCTCCAAACACAACAAGGGCATGCCTGGGGAGAGCACAGGGACAGAGTGAGAGAGGAGACTGGCTCTTAGCTCTGTACTGAGCCAGACACTACAAGCTTTGCATAGGAGAGCTGCTCATGTGCCTTGAATCTCCAAGTGGATCACAGATTGGCTTGACATGGAGTTCTTAACTCGATCTGCAAGCAGCAGACTCATTTTTAGTCAGCTGTGTGTGTGTTCAAGCTCCTCTGTGCTGCTGAAGCAGGGAGCTGTGTCCCCTGCTGACAGTCCCAGTGGAGCTGTCTCCTCAACAAAGCCCCCCCAAAGCACTTGGCCAACATGACAATCCCTGCTACCACCTCCAGAGAAACAGAAAAGGAATTGACCTTGTCCTGGGGTACTTCCTCTAGCTTCTGTGATACAGAGAAATGTGCCTTGGTCTAAGAGGGAGCAGCAAGGCACAGAAGGGAA
>NW_008684936.1:0-3431 GCF_000695815.1 Acanthisitta chloris | reverse complement strand
TCCTGCCTGGGAGAACACCAAGCTCTGCTCTCTTCACCAGCCTCCCTGGGGGCTCTGAGTGGGGCCAAGCAGGTGGGATACAAACCTAAAGGAGGGAAGAGTGACCTGGTCCACGGAGCTGCCCCGCTCTGAGGTCCCAATGGAGAGATCATAGCCTTCCTTGAATGGGCACTCAGAAAACACAGCACCTGGGAAACACACAGAATTTGAGATGTGTCTTCTGGACAGACTGAGACACTCCACGGGGGTGTTCAAGGAGCAAAAGGTTTTGGTGCCACTAGTGCCTCAGGAGACAGAAGAATGATTCCTCTTTCCCACACAATTCCCTTACTGCAGGAGTCTCCCACACCCTTCTCAACAGCAGCACCTTTTCCTCAAAGCTCAAAACAGCTTCCAGGAACCATTCCTTGACTAACAGCTTATAGTCTTCCTAGGAGGTCCAATCAACCAGAAGACAGTAAGAGGATTTTGCAGAGCTCTTGAGCTCAAATGTCACTGCTGGCTCTGATGTCAATGAGTGGGAGAGAGTTATCATGGAAATGGAGAAGGAGAGCACCAACTCATCTCCTGCTGCTACACAGCCATTTGGAGCAACAGTGAATGGGGGTACAGGGCAGAGTCCTGGTGGGTGACTGGGGTGATTCACACCTCACTTTAGCCCTTCAGTTTGACTGCCATGTGGCTACTAGCTGCCTTTAAGACAAGGGAGATGTCTAGGAAAGATGTGTGCAGTCAGTAGGCCTCAAATTGGTGTGGAAGCCCAGGCAGAGACAGGGCAGAGAGCAGGAAATCCCTTACTTACTCAGGCAGGAGGCCAGGCGGACGCTGTAGCCCCAGTACAAGCCTGACACAGTCCGAGGGTGGTGCGAGGACACCACGGTGCCCTTAGGTGTTTTCGCTTCTGAAAGGGAAGCAAAGAGACTAACAGCCCCTGTGATCTGGTGAGATTTGACCAGCCATGTACAGCAGTTTCTCCTGGGACAGGGCACTGACCTGGTGTACAGCACAACCCTCAGTTCTGAGTGCATTCTGAAGAGTGCAACTATGTTTGGGCTGGTTATTGTTGGTCAAAGAGCTGACAGTTCTTTTCAGTTAACAAGGGAGGTATGGTAAGGGTGTTACTAGAATTGTGTGTGGAGTGAGGGGAAGTGCAGAGCTGTTGGGTACCTTCAGACATTAGGAACCTGAAGGCTGTCATATGAAGGACCAGCTCCTGCAAGGACTGAAGTTTACAAATGCTGTTGGAGCAGTGATTACCTGGATTCTGAGACTCCTGCAGGTGCACGGTGACTCGCAGACCAGGCGTCAGCTGTCTGTCGATCTGCACATCCTGCAGTGACACTCATCATCAGCATCAGACACTCCAGAAGTACTGGGGAAGGTGGGGAAGGAAGGGAACCCTCTGAGGAAGTGGGGGCCTGGAATGAGGAGCTTTAGCTGCTCAGAGGTTCAGCTGTAGCAGTGAAGCAATGATGTGCTGGAATGGGCAGTGCCTTCCAGGGGCTTGGGAAGCCACAAATGTTGCTGAGCCAGAAGGGACAAGACAGCAACAACCTCCTGCCAGCCCTCTGTGGCTTTCAGAAACCCAGCAGCACCCACCCTGCCTGCTTCAAATCTGACAGAGAGACAAAGAAAATAATTTTGACATACCTTCCTCATCCCACAGTTAACAAAAGAGCCTCTGCCTGGCTTCATTGGCTTGTCCAGCACGACTCCCTCGCGGTACTCCGAGTCCTCGTCCACCCGCATGTGGTGGGGGCTGTCCAGAGGGTTAAGCAGCCCTGGAACAGCACAGAGGAAAGAGCTGCTGAGGGGAGGGGACAGACAGTGGGGACAGAAGTGTAAGGACAACAGCACACTGCTACTGAGGTGTGTGTCCCACACAAAATGAGCCAGAGCTCAGGAAGGACAGAGATAACTGAATCATTACCTGCAAACTGCAGATCCTCATGCTTTGGAAAAAAGGATTTCCTCAAGTACCTGTTATCAGAGAAGGCTGAAATGTGGAATGGTGTTTTTATGGAATCCAAGCCTTAATTCTAGCCTGGTTCTAACTGAAAGGAGCAGAGTACAGAGCATGCTTAGCTCCTGCAAGTCTTTGATCTACCTCCAATGTATCGTGCAGGCTGTATCCTGCATTCACTGCTCTTCTTTTAGTTAAACTCCTGAACCAGACAAGCAATACCCGTAAGTATGTGATCAAAAAGAATTTACCTCCTGCTCCCACTGCCCCTAGCATGAGGCACCCACAGCAGTCAGATCTGATGCAAGGTCTGACCATGGTGTACTTACTGAGGACACTCCAAGTACTGCAGGATCCGAGCCAGCTGCACACAAGCCTTGCCTTTCCTCCCAATTCCTTCAAATTCCCCCTCCACGGTCCTGAAGGAGAAACCAAGCAGCTGGTGAGCTTAGCATGGAGGAAGCTGAGAGGAAACACTTTGTGCAGAACAACGTGGCTCCTCCTTACTTCACATCTTCTCCGTGCTCGTCAAAGACCACGATCTCATCCACGCAGAAGATGGCACAGGCTCGAGCGATCTGTCCCGCGAGGTACGTGCGCAGCTCCAGCGACTGCGCGTTGTTCAGGATGGAGCCTGGCAGGGCCACGCTCAGCGTGTGGTGACGCCCTGGGGAGCAGAGAGGTGTGAGAGAGACACAGCCTGGGGAGCAGAGAGGTGTCAGGGAGACACAGCCTGGGGAGCAGAGAGGTGTCAGGGAGACACAGCCTGGGGAGCAGAGAGGTGTCAGGGAGACACAGCCTGGGGAGCAGAGAGGTGTCAGGGAGACACAGCCTGGGGAGCAGAGAGGTGTCAGGGAGACACAGCCTGGGGAGCAGAGAGCCATGGTCTCACAGCTGGTGTACTGCATTGCCTTTACTGCTTAGCTGCACTTGTGGAGGAAAAGCAACCTCTGTTTCTTAGACTGCATCACAGGTTTTCTCTTAAGACAGGTCTCTTGTGCAGTGCTCTGTGTTTATGCCTGTTTGGATATCTGGACTGATCCATACCGGATCTATGAAGAGTGTCACCTTTCCTGTCGAGCTGTAACACTGACTGGCTTTAACAGCCAGGTTCTCCCAGTTCTTTCGACCCAAACCTCCCCACCAGGTCCCAGCGGCATCACCTCTGTCCTCCTCCTGCTCCTGCTGCTTCTGGGCTTCCTGTTCTGCCAGCTCCTGCATCCGCTGTTTCTCCAGTTTCTTTAACAGCTTCAGTTCTTTCCATTTCTTCTTCTCAGCTTTCCCTGGGGCGAGGCAAAGCATTTGGCGTTAAACATCTGGCTCTGAGCTGAGCAGCCGAAGGGGGCGGACAGCAGGAGGACCAGGTGACCTACTCTGATCCCTTCCAACCTGACCGCGCTCGGGGACAGCTCCTCCCGGTCCGAGGGCCGTGCTGGCTGCGCCCCGGCCTCCCTGCCCGCCCCCAGCC
>NW_008684935.1:306-2830 GCF_000695815.1 Acanthisitta chloris | reverse complement strand
GCATAAAAAAACCCCAAAACAGGACAGAGGGAGGAGGAACCTGGGGCGTTGCTGTCCAGCCCCGTGCCCGCCCACTGTCTAGTTGATGGGAGGACCAGCGGCCGCGGGGATGGGCGGGAGCGCGGCAACCCCTGCGGCTGTTTGCAGTAGGTTAAACTGTTGTGCAACAGCAGCGGTCAGGGACAGGCTGTACTAAGCAGCTGTGGCCGGCACTGCCTCCTCCTCCGGTGCTCAGAAAACTGCCCCATCTGCGACCACGTGGACCAGAAACAGCCTCTTTGTTAATGACGTTAATTGTGAATTAATTTGGTGTCTGAAGCTGTTGCAGAAAGCTCAAAGACGTGGGCAGGTCGAACGTGGACAAGCTGATGAGATGGGCAGGACTGAGCCAACATCCGGATGGTGGGAGCGGGGTGACGCAGCTGCTGGCACCCTGCTGGGGTCAGAGATCTTGCAGCCCAACAGTCTGCATCGGTATGATGGAGGAAATCAAGCCCAGCCGTCACTGAAACATCTCCACTGCCAGGAGGAAAAGGGTGCTGTGCAGCAGGCTTTCCAAGCCCGCCTTTCCCTGGCCATCCTCACTGTGCAGAGGCCTCTGGGCTTCCAGGCTTGGACTGACAGCAGCACAGGCATCCCTAGATTCAGTCTGCTGCTCTTGAAGTGTCAAAACCCTCTGAGCCAGCTGCTAGGAAGGTCATTGGCAGTGGGTTAGCACAGAATTCCTTTGTGCTGCTGCAGCACGGGGCAGAGGGGGTTGCAGCGTATGACGACATAACAGCTTGTCCTGCCTGCCTGTGAGTCTGCTGTCCCACGTCCCAGGTGCATCGTGGGTGCAGGGAACAGGACCAGCATACTGATACTGCTTTGTGGAGTAGCATCCCTCCTGCTGAGAGTGAACCCTGGAGCAGCCAAGGTCCACGCACAGGTCCACTCACCCCCTCTTCGTGCCAGGGACACCTTTGCAGTTGAGTTCCCTTGTGCTTCTCTTTGCCAGCAGCCCTAAACATGTCCCCTGAAGCAGAGGATGTCCCACAATCATCACAAGGATGTTAACTGCATGTATCCTCTGGGATACAGTGCCCATTGGGCTTTACCAGGTCTCCAGAGAAAAGCTGTTGATGGTCAAGGACACCCTGGACAGATGGCAGCCTCAGGAGTTTTGCAAAGGCAGTAGTATAATACCAACATGTTGTCTGTCACCAATCTGCCTTGGGGTCCTAGCTGGGTTGGCCATGCTGGCACGTGGGACAGCAGGGAGCTAGGGCTGTGTAAGAATGAGGAGAGGGGACAGAAGGGCAGGGCAAGCCCCTAATCTGGGGCAGAAAGGCATCTTCCCTAGGCAATGCAGCATGAGCAGCTGGTGGTGATGCTGGTATCCCCAGGATAGACCACTGTCTGCCATTCAGGGCTGACCCCACTGCTCCCACCACAGCAAGGTGGATGCTGTCGGAGGTCTTCCAAGGCACCTGCATTTCCATAGAAAGCTGTCGCTGTGGGCTGATATTGGTTACTCTGGAAGCTGGTCACCAAACAGAGGCAACTGGAGGCTGCATTGGAGGGCCCCGAGACTGTGAGCCTTGGGCTGCTGGGTGGGTTAGACCAGAGGGGTCAGCAGTTTGGGCAGCACCAAATGAGGCTGCAGGTCATCGTTCAAGGGGGACAGTTTCCTTCACCCAGAGAGCTGAGCCTGCAAGGAGCAACTCTACCCACTCACATGGAAAAGCCCAGGGAAAGGCAGCCCCACACCCTGGGCAAGAGCCCCATCAGCCCATCAAAGTCCCATCATGGCTTGGTTCTACTGCGGCCTGTCCCAGGCACTCCGCAGCATCCCTGCCTTTGGCAGCACAGCACAGCACGCTGCCTTCCACACACTCTCCATCCACCCCATGGCAAGGGACCTGCTGCCATCCCAGGCTGGTGTACCCAGACCATGCCCACAGTGTCTGCCACGTGCCACAGCTCCAGAACACGGCGCAGGATGGCAGGGAGTGTGGGACCCCTACAATGGGCAGCACCAGGGGTCATACCAGGATCTGGCACAGGGGCCGAAGCATGGTGATGAGCAAGGTGACATGTGCCAGTGGTGTGGCAGCTGCAAAGGTCTCCCGGGGGTCAGCAAGGCAGAGCCCCCACTCTGTGCAGCCTGTACCCTTGCTTGCCCCTGGCGCCCCTGGCTTGGGGCCTCGGCCCTGGCTCCACTGCCTGCACGCTGCCTGGAGGCGATTCAGCCCCCCCACCTCCGTCTCCGGTTTCCATGGCAACTCCAGTTGAAATTACATTAAAAAGAAATGAAACCAGCATCTTTTCTGTTTGGCAAGTAGGGGGAGGGGAGCTCAGCAGGGAAAGGCTGGGGGAGTGGGCGAAGTTCGATGGGAGGGGGCTGTGGCACAGATGAGATCCCACACGGGGTCCCAGCGCTGGGGGTGGGAGCAGCAGGGCTGGGGGTATGTGGGGACATCCCCCACTGTGGCACTTGGTGTTGGCAGTCCTGAGTCGTGTGGTGCTGGCTTGCATGTGTGCT
>NW_008684935.1:0-204 GCF_000695815.1 Acanthisitta chloris | reverse complement strand
AGCCACTGCTGGGACGGCTCTAAGCCAGCACAGGGCACCCCACCCAGCCTGGGAATCCCTGGCCCCTGCACGCGCCAAGAAGAGGCAAGACACACCGCTATTAAAAATATCACTTCTGTTTTATTTGGAATTGTTACTCTGCGCGGGTGACAGGGTATAAATACATTCTCCAACGAGCATCCTCACCCTCAGCCCTGCGCGGGG
>NW_008684934.1:0-3412 GCF_000695815.1 Acanthisitta chloris | reverse complement strand
GCAAACAGCATTTGGCAGCAAGAACTTAATAAGAATGTCATTAAGGAATTCTGTCTGCCAACCAGCAAGTGCTTTGTGGTGCAGTGAGCTGATTTCCCTGCCTCTTTGGCTCTTTTTTTTTTATAATTTTTTTTGCCTGCTAAACATAAAAATGTCATTTTAAGTATATTTTCCATCTTGATGTGTTTTACTGGTACCATACCACAGCTTACCAGAAGATTGATGTCAGCTCCTGGCAATCTGTATTCTCTGTAGGTGTCACAGAGATGGAACAGAAATAAATGAAAATTGCAGAACACAGGAAAAATACAGCAAAGAATTACAAGCCTGGTAATGCAGGGATTTGAACTGGAGAACTAGCAGTATCAACATTTCATTTCTCTGCATATTCACTGCATATATTTGCAAACACAGGCCATTATTTGTGCAGGTGCTTTAGAGAGTATTAACAGGTGGCAAAGATAAGCACCATTCCTGATGAAAACTCCTGATGTTTGCTTTACTCATGTTATTCAATGTCACAGAAATGAAAGGTGTTTAAAATGGAGGGAATTAAGTCATTTGTAAAACCCCATTGCTCTAACTTGACCTAGACAAAGTAAAATATTTTTATCAAATGGCTGGAACAAATTGAGGTGTCAGTTGCTTACGAAAGGTTAATCAACAAATTGGCATGTGGCACTGAGTCTTGGCATGCCAAATACCAGCCTAGGTGGCTGCACAGAGAGAAAATGTTGTAGTGCTCTGGTCTCAGTCCAGATTGAGCTGGCATTGGATCAACAAGTGAGTGTAGATCTACTCTGCCCAGGGAGGTTGTGGATTCTCCCTCGCTGGAGATATTCCAGAACCATCTGGACACAATCCTGAGCCATGTGCTACAGGGTGGTCCTGCTGGAGTAGGGAGGTTGGACCAGATGTGCCACTGTGGTCCCTTCCAACCTGATTCTGTGATTCTGTGATTTCCCCATAGGGGACTTGCAAAGAAATTGAACAGTTCTCTTTAAAAAAACCCACCAACAACAAACAAGAAAACAAAGTACAGACCCATAAAAGGCCTCGTGTTTGGAGAATGAGCAGCACTTCCCAGACATATTTCCTGCTTTATTCTCTAATGTTAGCACTATCAGGAACATAAATCTTGTCCCTTACCCTTTTGCTGAAAGATTTATTGAGAGTTTAGTTAGAAGAGCAGAAGTGTTGAGTGACTCACACAGATGTCTTGTGAATAGTATAATTAAATGAATGCAAACTAGCCCTAATAAAACCACAACAAATTTCACAACTGAGGTGTTTCAAACAATTGAGTAATAATCTCATGTGCTTCGCTTGATGAGTCTGAATTCCTTGGGATGTGTTATATCACAGCCCTGTCATTTCTCCAGCTCTCCATTGAGACACTGAGGGAAAACAAGCCCTGAAAGTGTTTATTTTATACAACCAAAATATTTAAAACTATAATGCTTTTTTTTTTGTCCAGATGAATCCTTTCAGACAATTAACTTCACTATAATTTGACCCTTCCCTCCAGAAATATGTGTTCATAGGATCATCATCAGCTACCTCTGTTTGAAGTACAAAAAAGACAACTCACAAGAGCAGTAATTTGTAGGTTTTATTACAATCATCATTTCTAGTCAATACAACTGCTCTTCTCAGTGGGGGAAACCAATAAAACAAGAGGGAACAGCAAAAACTGATGCCCAGGAAGTTCCACCTGAACAAGAGGAAGAACTTCTTTGCTGTGCAGTCACTGAGCACTGAATAGATTGCTCAGAGAGGTCGTGGATTCTCCCTCACTGGAGATATTCCAGAACTGTCTAGACAAAATCCTGAGCCATGTGCTCTAGGGTAGCTCTGATGCAGTAGGGAGGTTGGACCAGATGATCCACTGTGGTCCCTTCCAACTTAATTGATTCTGTGATTCTGTGATAGGCAATTAAGATAGAGAAGCTGAAATGAGTAAACATGGCACACAGAAAAACTAGGGAGTCACTGTATCCAGAACTTGAGTGTCTCTGAAAGATTTCTTAGATGATGAATAGGTAATTACTCCTGCTATATTTTGTATTCTCACAAGACTAAGTTGTTGGGCTTTTTTTTTTTTTTAATAGATACAGAAGTAGGAATCAGTAGTAGTTTGACCCTGAGATAAGTTGAGGTTTGGAGGTGCTGTGTGTGCATCTGCATTTTACCAGATGGAGGTTTCAACTCTGTTCCTCAGCATCCTTATGTCACAGGAATATATTGGAATGAGAGCTATGGGTGCATCAGAATTGTGAGCTTCCACTGTTCCATTATTTTAGTTCCATATATGTTTTTATGTCTACATGTTGAGCAGTTAGACTAATGAATGGTAATTTGTTACAGTTTCAATGATCAATGACCAATTAGTCCAGAGAAAATAGGTGTTTTCTTCTAGGTTACCCTGCCTAAGTTGCTGGTTTTGATGCTTTAATTGAGCTAACTGTTTTATTTTGCACTTCTTCCATGGATTCCTTGTGGACAACAGAATTCTAACCATGCTAATTAGAAGTGACTACTGCCAGTGGTCACCTCTGACACTTTACACATCTTTCCTGACCTTTTTCTTCCTATCTCTGAGAAAGTAAGGTTCATATTACTAAACTCCCTTTTTTTGTTGTTGCTGTTTGTCACTAGTACTTCCTTCTCTGAATTTCCCATCTTTGGAATCAGTGTAGTTTGAAGAATTGTCAGTTGCTAACTCAGTTCCAACCCCACCAAAGGGCAGAGTGACTCTGTAGGAAAGCAGTGCTATCTGTACTAACAAGCAATAGTGACACTCAGGAAAACTGGGTGTTCTGAGTAGTCTCTACATGTTGCCAGTTCTCTCTGCCATTCAGAACTAATGAAAGAGTTGGTGACCTTGCTGCAGCAAACAGATGCTGCAGGAAAGGTTGCAAGGCTATTAGATTAGGAACACAAATACAGTATATTAGAACTAATTGAGCATGCTGGTTCCTGTTGTGACTGTGATGTTGCTGGTTTGATAATGGCACATTTGCTGAGAGTTTCTGAAGCCTTCCAGAGTTCTGGCATAGGAGCAGGTGACAACTTCAGAATAGCAGCAATTTTTGAAGTAATGTTAATAGCAGAACTGACAGTTCTGGTGACATCAAATGGGGAGGAACAGTCTGCTAAAGATTACCAAAATCTCCAGGTCTGTTCTGCTGTAGAGAATGATGGATTGCTGTCAGAGTAGTGTGGCAAAGTGGATTGGAAGAAGACTTCAGGATTCACCTACCCTCTTGTCCTACTCTGCATTTCTGGGAATTATTTGCTGAGTAGCTAATAAGAATTCATAGAATCAAAGAATCATAGAGTCATAGAATCAACCAGGTTGGAAATACCTCCAAGATCATCAAGAACAACCCTACTGTGGTTACTAGACCAT
>NW_008684933.1:0-16287 GCF_000695815.1 Acanthisitta chloris | reverse complement strand
ATATATTTACCTCTCCTGGATTGCTGAGACAACTGAGAGACATGGTGTAGCCTCATAACAGTACATAGGCATTATGTGAACCAATTGAGCAATGAGAGATTCAGAGGAGTAATGTCTAACAAGATTTTAATCAGAAGCAGTGAATAGATTCTTAAAAATAAAAACGAGAACCAAATATATGGTAACTAAGAAAGAAAATCAGAGCTGCATGTTTTCAGTTATTGTTGTTTTTCCCTGCACAGAATTGGATGAAGAACAGTTTGAGAATTACTGACAGCACTTTGCAAGACCAAGTGTGGGATATTTTCTCTGAAGCAACCAGAAATGTAAGTTAAGTTAGAGGTACAAGGTCATACAATGGGGATGCAGCCCAAAAGGCTGGAAGGAAAACCTTTCCAGACTCCCTCTCCAGATGGGAGCAGAAACATTGTTTCCCATTCTTGCAATGGATTATG
Organism: Acanthisitta chloris; assembly: GCF_000695815.1. Lineage (NCBI taxonomy): Eukaryota > Metazoa > Chordata > Aves > Passeriformes > Acanthisittidae > Acanthisitta > Acanthisitta chloris. The sequence goes on along the minus strand of NW_008684933.1, from coordinate 15,832 downwards.
TTCTAATGTCATACTTCTAAACTAAATTACTCATTTGTGGAACACAGTCTTGCTGAAGTAGTTGTGCATACGTGGTAGGTTGTGATTCAAAACTTGGACACAGTGACACAGTTGTGACATGATAATCAGAAGGCTGATTTAACTTTATGCTACTAGTATGTAAAGAAAGGGAAAACCACTACCTTTATCTTTGGTTCCAGACTAAGATGGAATAAAACATATTTTCAGAACTTTTTTGGCCCGAAATTGATGTGCATTGGAGTGAGAAATGAACAGCACCTAGTTTCCCTATCTTAGTAGTGGCGAGAGAGGAGATCCTCCAGTTTGTGGTGTGAATTCCTCCCACTTCTTTGTCCAAATTGTACACTCACTCTGACCTTTTTGTCAGTGCCTAGTTCTTTGCTGTTTCAGTACTAGCTTAGCATGTTTCAGTAGGATGTTGTTTGTTTGTTTACATCTATTGCTGCTCCTTGAAAGCTGTTTCCCTCCTGATGTAAAGGTGTTCTCCTTTTCCCCACGTTCTTTTGAGGAAGAGCACAGGCACATTTTTGGCATTAATCCCCTGTTGATTATGCTTTATGTTTCTGATTTGATAATTCTAGCTCAATCTATTTGCAGTTTTTCTGAAGAATCCAAATCCAAGAGCCAGGAAGCAAATAAACACATTTTTTAAATGATATGAACTATCATAAACTCTGGGCACTGAATTTCAAGTACGTTGTCTTGCTGGAACATTAATTATGGAGTTGATACAATTTGACAAAAGTCATAAACAGTTCTCGCTTAACTTAAATGGTTTTTTGTAAAGAAAATAAATACTGAATCTGAAAAGCTTTTATTTAAACACAAGTAAACAATTTACCTTGTCCATAGAGCATAGCATAAAAGTAAAATGTATGACAACTTTCTTGCCCAGATCATTTCAATGCAGCTTTAAGAGTTCTTAAAAACATCTTCATATTCCTCTGTAATACGTACCTTGAGGTGTATGTACTCAGTGGAAATTCTCAAGCAGAATTCAAATTTGATTGAAATTACTCTTCACAGAAACATGTTGGTGTTAAGTTGCGTGTTTGAAGATCAATTCTCTTTCTAAACAACCACAGGAACATTTCAGTAATTGTGTTTCACTTGTAATTATTAAAATGAAAGTTTAAATTAGATAGTAAATTTTTCATTAATGCATTCATTCTTCTACAAGCAAATTATTATAAGCCCAGGAACTTTAAAGGAAAACCAAATCTGTTAAGGTGAGAAAAGTCCGATTAAATAACCAGCAGTGCCTTTGTTGCCATTGTGCAATAACAGTTTGTTCACTAAGACATATCCCAAGACAGGGAACTGGATAGCAAAACCAGATTATTACTCAAAGTTGATAGATTTGGGAATAGGTTCTGTGTCTTGCTGAAATGTGCTATAGTTTCATTTGTGTAAATCAAAGAGTTGTCACTCCCTTAACTTAATTACATTTAGCAAATACGTTAAAACACATTATTTCAACTAGAAATCATATATGTTGTAAGATAACATTTCTTCTGTGATCTTAATTACCATTTAATCTGTTGAAAGAAGAACCAGCCACACAATTTAGTGCTGTTTCTGAGGTAACTGGTGTCACCACATATAAGCAGTTTAATTGATTTCAAGTTCTTAATGTTCTTCATGAATTATCTAGTAGAGGAAAGTTGTGTTGTCAAAAAAAAAAAAAAAGACTTAACAATTGTAATAATCTGTCTTTCCACAAAAGAATTCAAATGAGAAACAACAGGACCAACCACAACAGAAGGAAGAGCAGCAGCCTGCAGAAACTGGGGAAGAAACAATGGCAGAAGAAAATGGAATTACAGATGATAAAGCTGAGAGGAAAAAGAATAAGAGAGAACGAAAAGAAGAGAGACAAAAGAACAAAAAGAAGGAGAAAAAAGATTTGAAGTTAGAAAATAAATCAGAAGTAAAAAAGAGTAAGAAGTCCAAAAAAGGAAAGGAGAGTGTGGAGAATGAATTGGAAATAAATGGCAATGGCTGTCAGAGTGACATAGAAGAGGAAAGAAATGGAAAGAAACGCAAACATAAACATGGAGAAGGTATCCATCCTGCAACTTGTATTCTTGTTTGTTTTGAAGATGCTTTTTCTCAGTGTGTTAAAGTTCAATAAACTACCTCAGTAGAATTTTTATGTAGCAAGTTGCATGTAACAGTGATTGCATAGTCCTTTCATAAAATCTGAACCTCTTAGAAATACAGGCTTGTGTTACAAGAGCAGAAACTTCTCAGTCATGTCAGAACTTTCCTTCCACTTTTAAAGTTTTTTGTGTATGTTTATCTATTTCCATCTCTAGAGGAGCCTCATAGCAAAACAAAGAGAATGAAAACTGAAAACATTTCAGAAGACATGGAAACAGAAAACACCAATGACAACGAAGATGATGTGGGAACAGCCAAAGGTATTCTTAAAAGGGCAATTTAGGTAGTCACAAAGCTGACCTAATGTAGAATATAAATACAGTGCCTCTGCAGCAAGCCATGGAATAAATTGTACCTCAGCAGACATAGACATATGTACATTCAGTGTACATACCTGTTCCAGAGTAAGTAACCTGTGCTACACTTAACACAGTGGTGAATTACTTCTCTGTCCTTTGTTGCTTCTGTGTTGACTACACTTGGTTCCCTTGGGCAGTGAGGAATGTGGCAAGTTTGTGTCACCCCAGCAGGTCTGTCCCTGCTGCCATGCACCTTAGCCAGCACAAAGGAAAAAGGGTAACAGCTCTCTTAGACCTCTTGGTATCTCTCATATCCTCATTTTTGCTCAGTGAATCATAAATTCAGCTGTGTTGGACCATGGTTTATGCTTAGATAAACCTACTTCTGCCTCTCATCCAACACACTGTGACTGTTACGGAATGACTGTGCTTGAACATATAGATTGTTTGTTTGGAAACTACCAATGAATGACCCCTGAAGTGGGTCTGGTCTGAATTTGACTGCCTGTGTTCTGAGGGTGAGGAGACAGGATCTTCCAACTATTCCTGCATTATGTGAGAGTTGCTGCTTAAGAGCTGAAGCACAGAAGTTAAGGAAAAGCAATCCTGACCCCTGTTGCTCACGTAGTGTTGGAGTTTCTCACATCTATTCCATTATAATCTTCAGAAACAGCTACTGCCTTTATGCTTGAGACCCCCTGGTGTTGTAGGGCCAGTAAGGTAACAACTGTTGTGGTAGCTGAACTGGTTCCAAATCAGGAGATTGAAGGCTGGTTCCTATTAGAGGAGAAGATCTGGAAATACCTAATTTTACTAATGATGTTGTACATCTAATTCTTTTCCAGGTAAATTCAACTGGAAGGGAACCATCAAAGCTGTGCTGAGACAGGCTCCAGACAATGAAATGTCAATTAAAAAACTAAGAAAAAAGGTACTGTACAATATGCTTTTTTAATCTCCATTGCTCTTGTGAATTTCTGTCTGTAAATTCATTAACTTCTGCCCCACATAAGCAAAATAGTTTGACATTATTGACAACAGATGTCACAATGGGAATTGAAGAACAAGTTCTTTATTGCTTACTGAGTTACAGAAGAAATTCAGTGCTAATTCTACAAAGGAATAATAGGATAATAGATTCTGTGCTACTTTTAATACAGCAATGTGTATGTATTATTACTTAAAGTGGAATCATCTTTACTAGCTAAAACCTTTCTCTGTCTTTGTGCAGGTTATAGCTCAGTATTATGAAGTAGCTGGTGAACATCACAAATCAGAAGAGGATATCCTAGTCATATTTAAGAAGAAAGTGAATAACAATCCCAAATTTAGAGTTCTAAAGGACAAAGTGAAACTTGTGCAGTAAGAGTTTGCATACTTTTTGTAACTCTTGCATTTTAATCTTGCAGATGGAGTCAAACTCTTCTGTCAGCTGTACAAAAACTATGCATTGGTCTCAATTTAAATTGTATATGTGAAAGCAGAATTTAACTTTTAATACTGGATTCTGTTTTCTAGATTTATCACAGAACATTTTCAGATATTTTTTTGGTTTTATGAAAAATGTCTATTTTTTGGTACAGGTTTTAAGAGGCATTGAAAATAATTGCTGTCTATGGTTTTAAAATTTATCCAGTATTAGATGTAATTTATAGGCATGGATGTTTTATCAGGACCTGGGTTGTGTAGCTTTTTGCAGAAACTATTTTAAGAGCAAATAGGATTTTCATATTCAAAAACCCACTGTGGAATAAATGTTTTGTTGTGCTAAAATTCAAGATGGTATGACTGCTACCCCCGTTATGCACTGTAGCTAGTGTGTGCAGGCTTTAGTAGACTGATAATTCTGTGTTGCAAAATGCATAACTCAAGTGTCTGTCAGATTTGTGTCTGTGATATTGCACATTCAGAGAAAAATCTAAAGACTGAGTGACCTGTATATGCATTGCTACTGGAAGTCTTGGTTAGTAATGCAACAGACTTCAGTATAAGGGTTACATGGACTAAAACTTGACTGATGAAATAAATGACTTCAAATCACCACCTTAAATATCATAAATCTTGTCACTTTTATGCTTGTGAAGTAAATCCACACAGATCCTCTTCATCACTTAAGGAGGCTGTTACACTGCAGTCACCAAGGCAAGTGAGGTAGGCCAGAAATTTTACACATATGTAGGAGACAGAGTTGCCTGAGGAAAGTCCCTTGAAGTTTTATTTTATTTATTTTACTCAAATGCAAAATACTTGCAGCTAAGGAGTTTCCTACTGCAAAGCAGTCTGCTAAAAACAGTGGTAGAAAGCAATGGTATGAGGTTTTGAAAAACAGCTTAGTGATTTCAAGCATATAAGACTTCAATAAAACTCCACAGTAAAAATATCTGAATTTATAGACATTTTGACTGTATTAAAAGTATAAATATGAAAAAATGAACTGTCTTATAGACTGGGTACAATTTTTCTGAGTACATATTTGTCCTCTTATAAAAGTTGCAGTAAAAGTACCAAATAAATTTAAAATCTCTTCAAGAAGTTTGTTGTTAATTCATTACATATGGCTTGGAGATAAACAGAATAAAATGTATTTACAGGCATGGACAAACTTGGAGAAGTTGTTTGAGCACATCTCAAAACCTAGTTTTGTTTGGTTTTCACCTTAGGAAAGGACACATAAGTACTTATCAGGGAAATTGAAATCTGTACAATGCAGTTAATCTTTTCACACACTTTTTTACAACAGCTGTTACATTAAGACCCTAAACAGGTTTGTCAAAGTCCTTATGTTTTCTTTTTTGTTTATTTTGTTTAGAATTAATTCCAAATTATACCGTTCTCGTCTACTTTTCATCTTTCATTGCTGTTGACCACAGCACATGTTTGGCACACATAGAAGCATCTGCTGAATTTCTGATGATGCTATCTTAAGTTGTTGTGATGGCAACAGTAGCTGCGACATTTGTGGCAGCTAATTTTGCACCATGCCTCCATCCTCTTCCCCCTACCCTCAAACTACAAGCCAACCTCTTTCTATTCTACACTTCAAAATGCCAATCCCATGGGTATAAGCCAGGACTGTCTCCCTGGTCTGTGCTTTCATCAGCCAGCTGGTTCCACCTTGCTCTGTTGTGGGAGGGTATCATAGCTCTGGTCAGTTCCTGGGCAGGGCAGAGCAGCTCACTGAGCCCAGGGAGTTGTGGAGTGGAACTCGTGGCTGTGTTTGCTGGGCACCTGTGGTACCCACACGTATTGTCAGTAAAGGCTGGTTTCTTGATCGACTCATGAATTTCTCAGCTGCATCTTTTTTTTCAAACTGGTAAGGGCAGTTTGGATTATTTGTGCTATGCATTTGAAAATACAGCAAATTCTTTGGAGTTTCATGAGTTCTTTCACATCTTGGGAGAATGATGGTTTCTGCTCATGAGAAGCACTAGGATTTTCTAATCTACAGACAAAGAAGCTGATCTATATAATAGAATTTTAGGGGTTGGAATGGACCTTAGAGATCATCTAGTCCCTGGGCAGGGACACCTCCTCACTAGATCAGGTTGCTCAAGGCTTCATCCAGCCTGGCTGTGAACACTGCCAGGGTTGGGGCTGCCACAGCCTCCCTGGGCAACCTGTGCCAGTGTCTCACCACCCTCACAGCAAAAAACTTCTAGTATCTAATTTACATTTCCCCTCTTTCAATTTGTACCCATTGCTCCTTGTCCTGTCACTGCAGCTCCTAACAAAGAGTCCCTCTCTGGCTCCTCTCTAAGCCCTGTCCAGATGGAAACGAATTAAAAGAACCTTTGAAGTTGTGCAGCAGTTCTTGTTATTCAGTCTAACAGATAACCATGTACTTGGCTCCTGTCAGTGCAGAGTTCTGGTGTCTGATGCTCAGGGTTTACTGCAGTGACCACTGAATGAAGCAAAGCAACAGACTAATAAAAGTTCAGAAACACCATGCATCAGTTTAAAGCTGAAAATAAGGAATATCATATCAACTGTGTGCAGATGAGCTATCAGAGTAGGATTTGACATTGTAATTTTTTTCCTACTTAAACTGTTGTGATTCTTAATGGTTCAGACACCAAACTGTGAATTGCCATGGTTGGGTTAGTTGTGCCTGCATGGGACAGTAAATATGTTCCCTTCTCTGTCTACAGGGTAAAACAGCACTAGCTGATGTTCAGTTTTTACCTCATGATTTGGCAGGCATGAATCCAATTTATGCCTCTACTGATGGTCACTAGTGGGAGTCTATTGCAAAGAAGTCCTGTTACAATTACACTGTTATTACTTCATTACACACTGTGACAGCAGTATTATTTTTTCCTAGCCTGTTGGCAGAAAGAAGGGCAGGGGAGCAATATGCTTTCTGGGTATATTTTTCCTTCTGATTATTCCTGGAAGTACTGTAGTATGGTAAGGAGTCTGTGCCTCCCATTATAGATGACTTCAAGTGCTATTGCACAGTTGCATTATTGACATGCAGCTCTCCAGTGAAAAAACAACTGACCTCTGTGTTTTTTCATTTGGCAATTAATGAATTACTCAGAGGTCTGAAATTGGCTTTTCTACTTAGAACTGATTGGAGCTTTAATTTACTCCTTGCAATTAATGATGTCTCAATCAGATTAAAGTTACTACCAATTTTGTGGTAATTGTTTAGAAGGGAAGCTTAAGCCCTTGCACATCATTCAGGATCCTTCACGAAGGCAGAAAAACTGTTAAGACCTAACTAATTTCTATTCAGTGATTAATCAGCATATTAAACAGTATTTTTTTAATCCCTATGGCAATGAAGTTATGTATCTTGGGTGCTCTTTTGTTTCCTAGTAATGAGGGTGTACAAACTAAAGATTTACCAAATGCCAGAGGGCAACAGTATCAATCTACCTGATTGCATTCAGAGAGCATGTAATGGTTAAAAACTGTTATTCCAGAATTCTTATTCAAATGAATGAGAACAGCAAGGCATAACCCACAGTGGTGACACAGAAACTTGCTGAATACCTGCTTGTGGTTTAATTAATGTATTCATTAAGCATTATTATCTGATCCCAGCTTTTAGGTCAGATGATTAATTTGATTGAACAGCTCTTAAGTCCTCCTTTGAGTGGCTCTGGACAGGATGGACATCCATCCATGCATGCAGGTCTTTGAGGAACGAAGATGGAGCTCACAGGAATTGCAGTGGTGCCAACTGCCAACCCTCCCTTCTGCTCTGCCTTTGATCATCAAAATCAACCACTGCAAGCAGTTGCCAATGGTGCCAAGGGTGATGCCCATGGGAATTTAGCTGACATGACTCACAACTGACATTTTAAATACATTTGACAGCAGGCACATAACGAATCAGCAAGTTTGTCATCTTTGATCTCTGTTCTCAGCAGCACAGCTCAGGGTTATGCACAGACAGGAAAGTTGTGGGTTCCTTCATCAATCACATTACTGACCTCCTGTTCAAAAATATATAGAGTACAGAATATTTAAAGGAATGTCATGACAGTCCTAAGTATCCCTTATTTTGTTCTTTTATCTGACAGAACAGCTTTGGTATTAGCATTTCTTCTAACAGCATGCTATGGGTTTGCATTGCCACAGTGGACTTTATCTACTGAACCACTGAGTTCACTCCTTGTAGCATTTGGTCATCAAAAACATTTGAGAAATGAGTTCAGCTGTGTGCATGGGGAGATCCAGCAAAATGTAGCACACACTGCAGTCATAGCATTTTTATTTTATTTTATTGTGTTTCCCAGTTTAGCTGCATGAATTTATACCATTATAGCTAGTGTTTTAATATAGCTTGTGCAGAGAAATCTCAATAGGTGAGAATGTAGAGTTCTGATTTTACTAGCAAGACCTGGGTGTTTGTTATAATATGAAAAATGTCATTAAATATTTACTTTATAACTACATATTTTTCACTTTTTCTGTTTCAAACCAAGATGTGAAAACAGATAAACCCAACAATTTACGGTTATCAGTGTTGACTCAGTATTTTAACCACAGGGAGTTTCTCTGTTGTAACACAGGGTAGGGTACTGAAAAATTAGTGCAAGAAATGTTTGTATAAAGCTTCACTTAGCATTTAATACAAGTGGACAATATCTTGTGGATTTTTTTTTCATTTTCCACAAATGATACATTTAACAGTCACTGTTAACGTCAAGTCACAACAAGTTTATGAGAAACCATCAGATTAATGTAGCCTTAAAAACCCTTCCAGAATATGTTTTGGTGATTTTCTAAACAGCATAACATAGCTCCACAGTAAAATATGCCTTATTGTTAAACTTTTCCTTTCTAAACCAGTGTATTGGAATTGGAGTGCCTTTGTGGCAGGGTGGGGAAGGAAGGAGCAATGTAAATTAGAACATTGTTTAAAGCTAGTGGCTTTCTTTAGAAGCATAGCATAAGCACTTAAGCAGGGAGTTTAATCACTGGAAGAAAAAAAAGCTTCAAAGGACAGCTACTTATTTGTTGTACTCAGCCCTCCACTGTCCTGGTGCATTAGAGTAGTTCATTCTTTTTTCCCCAGTGAAAAGTGATCCTCCCACCTGGTGCTATAATCCGATTGCATCAGTACAATGTAGTCAGCCCTCGACAGGAGTAGTGGCTCATAGCTGATGACCACAGGATACAGAGACCCAATACATTATTTGCTTCGGTAACTTTTAAGGCTGTAACACTCACCCTTATTAAGGAAATAAGAGAACAAATATTAAACTTTTTGTGTGAGATAAGCGAAAAAAAGGCATATTGTTCTGTACATTGAGCTGTACTCACAGGTTACAAGATATCTCAGGCAATATATTCAACATTTTCCTCTTTCTTCTCCCAATTTAGCCATCGAGAGAAAAACAAGAATAAGTCCTCTAAGTTTCTTTTCTGCTCTGTCAGCCAAGAAAAGCAGCATATTATGTTTCCCATTAGTACTTTTACAGGAAGTGTTACTTTATATTGAACTCTAAATTTCACTTGGACTAGAGAAAGTTTTAGTAGTAACTTTACTTTGCACTGGTTAAGATACAATTCCTTTTGCCTCTGTGACCTACTGCTTTTCTTTGCACTTTTTGGGATGTAATTCCTTTTGCACCTGAATCCTCATGTTTTTGTGCTCTCACAGGGTAAAGACTGAAAACCTTCAAGCTTTTTCCTTAGATTGGACTTTTTTTTCTGCAAGACTGCAGATCACAGAGCTTGGTCCTTTCTCAAACACATCTTTTTTTTAATTTATACTTCCTCTTAAAATTTATTCTAGAAGACTTAGAATTGCCCAGTCTTCAGTGTCTGTGTTTTGCCATTCTCATTGATTCTTTGTATAGAAGTTGCCCTTGCTACTTGACTTCATACCTGAGTTACAGCAGAAGTAAAATACTGACTTTAAACAGAGGTAGATTTGCAGTTCCTGAAATTATTGAAAGGAACAGAAAAAAAGAAATTGTGTCTCTGCATGCCTACCCACCCATTAAACCACTATTCTGAATCTTCTAGGTGGAATGCAGCAGCATTAAATCAGCACAAAAAGCCTAATGAGGCCTGATTATGGTCAAGCTCAACTCACATATTTTTGGGGTTTTTTAGAGAAAAGGTGTTTTTAAACACACTGGGATCTTCCTCTCAGGCAGCATGAAGTCCATATGAAAGTATTCAAGTGACTACATCTGATTTAGGTGAGAAATTGAATGAAAAATGACACTGGAATTCCACCTGCATTGCAGGTGGCACAAAAATCACGCGACATTTAGTCCTACCTTCTGTTCTTTGCAGTAGCCACGTAATGAACTGCCAGGATCCAGCCATTAATCATAGAATCATAGAATCAACACGGTTGAAAAAGACCTCAAAGATCAGCAAGTCCAACCCTACTGTGGTTGCTAGACCATGGCACAAAGTGCCACATCTTTTTTACCTTGGATTTTCTGCCCTTCTGCTGCATTTAGCTCTTGATGATGAGAAGGAATTCAATAAGGAATACACAGCTATTAACACTGTATAGGATCCATACATGACAAAGACTTGTGTTTTCCCTGGATGAGACCAGAATTTTCTCCTAGATTTTTCTTTCTTACCATACCAGCAAGTGCTGGTATGGTAATGCCTGCATTTCTGCCTTGGACTTCTAAATCAGTTGCTACTATAAAAGTTTTGACTGATTCGTACAGACAACTCTTAGAGAATTTTATTAATTTCTGTTAATCCATTCTACCATTTACTTTAAGACATTTTATGAATTATGCCTACAGTTTCCTTGTCTTATACTGTGAAATGTTTCCTCTCACTTCTTGCTGCTATAATTCTGTCTCAGCTATTGCACCTTTGAAACTTCAGCTTTTTGGGTGAACTGTCAGAACTTCGGTGGTCTCAGAGCTTAGCATTGGAAAAGTTTGCTATGAGAAGAAAAAAAATGAACCCAGTTGATATTCTTAAGGATCTGTTCATGTTAAGCAGATTAGGCAAAACAATAATGGGAATTGTACTATCCTCATCCTCCAGCCAGAATTTCAAATTCCTGAATTCAGTCTTCATAACTGCAAACATCTTTCTCCTCCTGTCTCTCATGGACAGTACAACACTCTGCCAGTGTTCTTTCCAACTCTGTTGTCCAACTATTTACAATACCAGAACAAAATACATGAAAAATTTACCCTATAGGATATATAAGTGGCAATGGACTGTGAGGGATGATGGTAAAGAAAACCTGCTTGTACACATGAACGAATTGTGTCAGAACTTTGTTTTGTTTTGTGATGGTTTTTCTTTTCAGGACTCCACAGAAAAGGTCTTCAGGTAAACAACATGAGCTGAATCCTCCACTATACACCTCAGTGAGATGTTGATATGCTGAACACATGAAAATTATCTGTACGTTCCAATATTGTTAACAGTGAGGTCCATGTGCCCAAGAAGCTTTGTCCCTGCTTTATTCCATCAGTCAAATTACAGTCACTGGGGACACTAGACCATCCCCAAAGCAACAGTGAGTATGCTATCACAGCCCAAAATAATACTAACCTCTACCAATACAGAAATAAAGTGTAACACCAAAAAAACACCAATGCTCCTGTAGAGAAAATGTTTGGTGAATAACACACTTGAAGGCTGATTCCCACAATACATAGTCTTTCCTTTGTGAATCAGTTTTCAAAAAACAAACAAAACTTTAAGATGTTCCTAACTCCCCTAAGTATGAAGTTCTTGTCATATTGTTACAGGACTATGATTGCACAGACTTTTCCTCAGTAATCAGTTTCAGTAATTCCCAAGTGTTCCCTTTTCCACCCTCCCACATCTGGCTATTTGTCTTTGCCTCTTCATCACCCCCTGCATTTAAAACCAGATCAAATCCTCAAACTGAGGGGTATTATATACCACTACTGGGGATTGAGTAGTCAAGGACAATTATAGCTGGAGCATTGCTGCCAAATGCTTTGTATCATTAAACTGTAGTCTTGGGAAAACATTTTGAGAGCCTTTGTACTCCCTTAAGAAGGTAAGCAGAGTTAAGTGAAACTGAGCTCAAATTATTTAGAAGAGAGAGAGAAAAGGAAAAATTTATTTAACAACTTCTAGAACGGTTTATCTAGAATTATTTTGGATAGGTAGGATAATTTCTGGATATTTGGATCAATATTTTACATATTTGAAGATGCAGCTGGAATGAACAGAACAGTCTCCTCATTTTATATCCTTAATGCCAATTATAGCAAAAGGCAAGAGTCAAACACTGAGGCTACCTAACATCTTTAATCAGGATAATTCTGGGTATTGAAGTGGTGCATCAAAGAGATACTTCAGATTAAAGTTGTGTTCTGCACCAGCAATTTTTGTGCAATTTGCAGACAATTTTCAAGGTGAAGAATAACACACCTAGATAAATCAGATGGCATTATGTGGTACATTCTTTGTCTGTCCTCCTAGATGACCTCTTCACCTTTTTAACTGCCTTTATCTTTTCTGCTTGCTTTTCCTTCATGAAGTTCAAACGCTTGCATGCTTATATATAGTGCCTTCTTGGTATCAAACACACTATTATATGCATTGTTTCCTTCCTAAAGGGTCAATTCAAGGCTGCACTGAAATTTAATATTCACATGAGAATTCAGCTTGAATTCAATAGTTTGTATATGGACCACGCTCAGAGTCGATTGAGTTTTAACCTTCAGTTGTTTTTCAGATCTGCATGAAGTTATTCACACCAAGTGCTTTTAAGTCCTTTGCTGATTTTTTTTCCCATTGTACAGAATTTAAAATAGTTAAAAGCATGCAAGATGAAAGCAGGAGAACTGTAGTACAATTTGGAGGCTTTTTTTCTTACCTAGATGAGTTAGACAATGTATTTACTTTTTCACAAAGTGTAAGAGAGGATATGCAATGCTTTACTCCAGGGACAAGGTTCAGAAAGGATTGAGAACCTATATTCATACAACTCTTTTACTCCTGATAATGGAAGATAAGCAGCAGAGTGCTACTCACTTTATTATCACTTAGTTCATTAACAGAAAGCACAGAGTATATAGCACAATCATTCCTCAAAATAAAAAATATGTCTACACTGTATCCAACCTCCTTCAGCTAAAAATGAGCATAGGGAGGACCCTACTTAGGTAAGGAATAAATAAAATTCCAACCAGGTCTTTTGTGAACAGATAACATTTGGGCTCATTTAGCTAGTGACTTCTGTAATGGGGAAAAAGCTATGAATATTTGCTAGAACACTAGAAAACTAATTTGACTTCCTAAAAGTGAGAATTTAATTGGGAAGTTCAATTCTAACATTTATACCTACCCAGTCAAGGGACATAAAAAGCTACCTCTTGTGTGTGTCATTAGGAGTTAACCTGTAAATCAGGAAACAGCAAACACTCAGCAAGCAACAAGAAAATGAAATCCAAAACATCCAACTAGATTGCAAAATTCAGCTTTCACTTAAAACTGAAAACCTGAATATGTAAAGACATTCAAAAAACTTCCACAGCATTCTTTTCTATTTAAGATAAAAGAATGTGAAGGAGTTGGATTCAGTTTCCAAACTGTGGGAACTGAATCGTTTTGCAAGAGAAGGAATAGTTAACAAAAAATTGCTGCAAACTCTGTACATTTCCTTCTCTGAATCTTCAGATTCACAAATATTTCACAAACTGTTGAGTGAATTTATCAGATCAAGCATCACATTTAAAAATACTTCCCAGCATTCCTGTGGGGATTCTTAAACATGAAGCTGCAAGGATTAATTATCCATAACAAGCCCATTGATTAGATGCTTTGTTAATGCTGTTGTTCACTCAGTCTCGGTTCAGCTCCTGATCGCTATCTACTCTTTAGCAGATTAATAATTTCTGAATCAGAGAAGCTCTGTGAAAAGATCACAAAAAACATCTCAGCTCTACAAACATGGAACACGAGCGGTCTCAGTCGAGGTCAGCAGCGAGTCTGGGAAGGGAAGCTCTCATTTCAGCTTTCTGCACAATACCTACTCTGTAGGTAAACACAAGTGTTCAGTTTAACAACACTAACAGATCCTCACCTTTTCAAGCATACATATTTATTTAGTTGATACGTTTAAATCAAAGATACATCCTATGAATAGCTTTAGCAAAGGAAGCGCCTGAAGATTTCCTTTGTTTCTTATTTGAATCCCTAACATGAAAGCGAAGGCTGAGGTAGTCATTTCACTCAAAGGAAATAAAACAAAGAGACCTCTATTTCGTTGTTAGGAGGGCACAGCTCAGAGCTCCCATGAGCTATTAACTTCAAAATATTCAACTGAACTAAATAGAGGGCACAGCTCAGAGCTCCCATGAGCAGTTAACTTCAAAATATTCGACTGAATTAAATCAAAAATAGTCCTCATAGTCACTAAGGACTATGGGGTGGTTGGCCCTTACATGACACATATTCTAAGGCTGAGAAAGTAATTTCGACTTACTATGACGTGTCTCACATGAAATTCAGATGTGACTGAAGACTGTCTGCCTTTCTGCAGGGAAAAAAAGTGCATTCTTTTCCATTCTTGTATCTTTCAGGCTGCATTTACTCAAAGCTCAATGCACAGTAATAAAGGATAACCCTTGCTCAATGCACAGTAATAAAGGATAACCAGAACCCTCGTTTCCCTTGGCCCAAGAACCTCACTCATTCACAAAACAGACCAGGGGATATTTAGGAAAATATAGTTATAGTTATCCAGCAGATTTAGAACTGTTTTAGAACAGTGCAGGTCAGAGCAAGTCTACCATTTAGTTTTTACCCTTAGATGGCCTAATATTATGAAGGTTTCCTGACAAAATACATAATTATTTAACCACAGCCTACACTCCGTTCTGTTTGATTTTACTGTTTTGTCAACACAAAACTACAGACGATGTACCTGCAAGGCTTCTCTGTTGGTAAATGCCACACAATATGCATGTGGCAAGTGAAAATTTCACATATTTCTCCTAATCATTGTTTTCATGCAGAATATTTGGCCTTCTAAGAGAAAAAAGCATATCAGATTACTAAACATTTGGGGTTTTTGAACTTTAATCTAAAAGAACTATACAATTTATTTTGGTAAGTAAAACCCACCTACTGAAAATATTTTGTTTTCCCTCAATCCTATATCAAGTGTCACAATTCCTTCAGTCCTATCCTATATTAATCTGAGCTTTTATTGAATATTTCTACATTTAGTTCCACTGTAAAGATAAGCTATCCATAACAGCTGCCATATCAGACAGGCACTTCCACTCTGAAGTCAGTGGGATTTTTGCCCTAGTAGGAATGTTACACCACACAATTTTGTCTAAGAACACACAGGATTTGTAACTACTATAGATGAAATCTAATTAGCCTAATGAAGCATTACTATTAGAAACAAATTTCAATTTTAAAAGCCATGTTAATGGCTTAATCAATGGACACAGCCCAAAAGATGCAGTACATATATTCACAGTATTCTTATAACAACCAGAACTAGGGTTAATCTGTCAACGTAATTTAGCAGTTTTGAGTTTGTTCGTGTGAATAAACAAGAAAGCCATGGCAAGCTAATCAGTTCCAAGGTTTTGTTTGCAGGAACATGCTGATGTGGCTTCATATCTGGTTATGCAGAATTTGGCTACAGAACCGAAACAATCTATTTACCACTTTATTACTTTATCTAGTCTGTCTTGTCAAAATGTTTATTATTTCCAGTTCTAAGTTGCAGTGTCAGTGCTACAGGATTCCTGCAGCCTTCAAAACAGGTCAGAGCTTTGTATTTGTCTCATGTCCCACCTAAACCACTGCTCTGTGTCACAAAAACTGGGATTTCCCTAACACCTGCCCTCAAGTTCACCCAGTTGGCAGAACACAATGGGCAGAACATTTCTATG
>NW_008684932.1:4327-11494 GCF_000695815.1 Acanthisitta chloris | reverse complement strand
TCGCGTCTCTTCCGCCCTCACCGCCGCGTCTCTTCCGCCCTCAGTGCCGCCTCTCCTGCCCTGGCGCCGGCGCCGCTCGCGGGAGCTCTGAGGGGACCCCGCGCACAGAGTGTGGCTGCAGCCTGACGCTGTCTGTTTGGAGCTGTGTGTTCCATGGGGCTTGGT
The DNA here is from genome assembly GCF_000695815.1 of Acanthisitta chloris. Lineage (NCBI taxonomy): Eukaryota > Metazoa > Chordata > Aves > Passeriformes > Acanthisittidae > Acanthisitta > Acanthisitta chloris. Next base: position 11,329 of record NW_008684932.1, on the reverse strand, counting down.
AACAGGAGGTAGGGATCAAATCCATGCCTCTTGCATAACTGAGCAGAGTATTCACACCAGGCTACCTGGCAAGAGATCAAACCTCCCACGCCAGGCCTTTAAAAGAAAGATAAAGGAAAGAGAGAAATATTAAGAAAAGCCATGGCCATAAGAGAAAAGCAACAAGTATTCTAAGGTTCCCCACTTAGCCATACTTCTAACGGGCCCAAATTTTGTGTTTAAAGTCAACACATCCGAGGCTCACAGAATCTGCAGCACTCTGACACATAGCTATTTGGCATGCAATCCCAGTTACTGTTTCATACTGAAGCCAACACCAGCTATCACACCTCCTGCCCTTTGCTGCCGTCATGACCCCATTGCTGCCGCTCCACTGATGCTATGACGAAGTCAGCACTTGTCACCTGAGTAGTTCTCTCTGCCACATGAAGAGGACATTGACCCAAGGAGGAAGGAGCCAGCCACAGCTCCCCACTACCATGTTAGTAAGTCATCATGAGCATCATTTTCTGATTCCGACATCCCTTCAGTCCCTCTGAGCACTGTGGCTGCTAAGCATTAGAGGCTCTTTCCAAAAACCTGAAGATTCATGTATGTTTGCCATTCTGAAAGGCTCAGGTAAATGTCAGCATTCGATGGAAATTCACTGCACTCCCTACCCAGCTCTGGATGTGACTTTTATTTTTTGAATCATTCTGGACGGTTGATTTCTAGAAAAAAAAGAACAAAGATGGAATTTTCAAGAACATTTTTTCTTTTTCATAAAAATAGCCCTTTTAAAAATTCATATTTTTCACATCACATATTTTTAAACCAGGAACTTTAATATTATTTTATCAGTTTCTACATTAGCTTCAATGTTTTCAAATATACATTAGTCTTTGCTGGATATAAATTAGGGGATTTCTGAATATATTTGGAAAGTTAATAAAAAGCAAAGTATGAAAAGAGATGCAAGACCCTGCATTAAAGATTAGAATTAAATATAACTGGAGAGGGAGAGAGAAAGATGTTCTATTAAAAGCCTGCTGAAAATATTAGTGTGTATTAAGAACCTACTGACAAAATGCTTGTCTAAATAGTGACAGCAGGACACTTAACACATTTTAGGACAGTCTGCTTCCAAATAGAATAATGAGAGGTGAAAGCAAGGGGGGGAAAAAGCAAAAAAAATAAACTTTCATTAAATAATTCATATTCATTATTGTCACCATCAATTAGGACTCAGTCCTGCACCATTTAATTGTACTTTTGACATTGCCTCCTAGAAACATATATCAGAAAATTAAGTAATATGTGGTAAAGAAAAATTTGCAGTTTAATAGAAGCTGTTCCTGCAGAGTTAGTTTCAAGCTGGAAACAATTTTTCATCTTTTCAAACATAAAAACTAAATAACAGAAATCAACATTCCCTAGGAATGAGATTCACCCCTATGAGAAGTTCATCCAAACTCTTTGCTGTCAATGGCAAACTCCTATTTTAGGGTTTAAGTGGGTGTTCTTGGAATAACTGATTATTTGATTCAGTTGTTGAACCAAAAAAGTTAAACTCTGCTTTTTTTCCAAAGTCAACCCCAAAGCACATTTTCAATGTGTTTGGTAAATAATAAAATCTCCATAGTTCTAGGGTAAATTATTTACTATTTGATTGGTTGGAACCAACTTTAGTTCTGCTCCTTTTTCTTACAGGTATGTGCAATAAAAGCAAAGGACTGGCTTAGCAGAAGAGCCCAGACATTACCTTCAGAGGCTTTTTCCCCAGTTTCTACTCCAATAGAAATTTTGTGAAAACTTGAAATTCCTACCTGAAATATTTGAAGTCTGAGTTAGCAGTGAAATAAATACATGTTAAACATTTCCAGTGACATTACTTTTGCATTTCAATCTTTCAGAATCTTTCTATTGCTCTTCAGTATTCACATGAAGCTATTTCATTTCAAAGCATACTATGTCAGGCTCTTCTAATTCCTCTGTGCTGCAGGCCAAATCTCCTGGTGGTCCTTACAATGATGCCATGTAACTGCTCTGTAACAGCTACATCCCAAGGTGCCATGCTGATTTCTCAGAACTTTTCTCTAGAAACATCAATTTATTTTGCATCTGTATTACAACATCAGGTCCCTACTTAATTCTGTTTCTAAGACCAACAGATATAATCTTTCTTTCCATTCACATAACAGTAGGATCTATGACTCCTTCCATTTTAGAGTGATGCCAACAGGCCAAAATAACATTGCATGCAACACAATGTCAATTTTAACAACATCTTTGTCATTGTTTTGTAATATAACCAGTGCATTTATGTAATAAACACTTCTATTAGCACTTCTACATGCTAGCTGAACTGCATAGTCATTCCAAAAAAAAATCCCCAGTAAAGTTAAGCATAACTACTCCAGGCTTTAAGTTTTTTCTGTTCCTGGGAGAAGACAAAGGGCTGAGAAAAAAAAACACAAACCCACTCAAAACTCACACGTCTGGGAAGTTTCATATGAACTGGAGAGCAGGAAGGGGCTATGCCTTATGTGCCAATGATGGGCCTCTTCCCTGAGAAATGGGTTATGTTTGTGCACCTCTGTGGCACTGTTGTCATGGTCCCTGTGAGCATCCTGACCAGGAGCTGCTGAACAGAACGACGGTAGCTGGATGATGGTGTAGGATTCCACTCTGTTCCCACCACCTTATGACTGCACCTAGGACATCCAAGCAAAAGTGCCTCAAAAAGCAGCATTTTGCCATTCCTATAGTGTTGTCCTCACTGTTTCAAATCTGCAAAATGTTCAGTGAGTGCACCTCAAATTCACAAATAATTTTGCATTGACCGATTGCCCATTTTGGTAAATAATTTATGACAACAAATGCACTGCATCCATGTCAATATGGCCTGCAGTCATAGGTGAGCACATCCAGTGCTTGAGCAAGGAACCAAGGATTTTCATTGGAAGGAAGACAAACTCCTAACTTCTCAGCTCAGGCTGAGCTTCAATCAACAACAATAGATGAGTTCTCAGAGCTACACAGAACATGAGTATGACCTTGAATTTCCCACTGAATCCAGAGAGTTAGGGTCGAGCCCAGAAATCCTCTCAGTTGGTTTGAGGAGGCCTCTCTGTCTATTTTTGGCCAAGTATTTTGCTGTTGGGCAGAGGTGCTGAGTTGGATTGCTGAAGACAGGCTGCATCCTGCTCTGCACGATGAGACAGCACCAGTGTCCTCTGCCTGCACAGCCTTGGGGTGCTCCTGCCTTCAACATGGGCAGTTGTGGCATGAAGGGAAGTAGGGGAAGCATGGAGATGGTCAGAATGGTATATCCAACAGCATTAGTAGCAAGAAGCTGTCTTGTAAGGAAAAGATTCAAAGGACTTGAGACCACAGAATAACTGCCGCAGCGGGGAAGGAATACTTGAAGAAAGGATACAAATATAGAAATACAGAAGAACAGGAGGATGTTTTGAGTGGACCTCAAAATGAGTATGTAAGACTTATCAGAAGGCAAGTGAAAATATAAACCAGATACAAGAATATCCCTTTAAATCTAGCTGGTCTAGCATACCCTTCAGTTTACTGAACACTTCAGATACCTCCTCCCCTCACACCTTTCTGCCTCCTTCTGCACATTCACTTCTCTTCCACAACTTCCATATCAGCTTTGCATGAAGACCAAACATCAGCCTTGCTCAGTTCTGCTCACCTCAGTGACTCACAGCCTATGCATTCCCAGCTCCCTGCCCTCTGCCACTTCTCACCAACTCCCTGTACATCTTCCTTCCCAATGCACATGGGGTTTCGCTCCCCACCAACAGCCACTGGTGCTGCTCCTGGCTCCTAACCCTCCCTCCCTCCAGGGACAAGACCCTTTATCCTTTGCCGTGTCTCTCTCCACCTTCCTCAGGTGAGCACTGCAGAGGGAACGAGTCACTGAACTGTCATCTCTGCAAGGGAGGCAAATGATAAAGCAGTGCTGCTGGAAGCTTTGGGATTTGCTTTCTTTTCTCCCTCTTTTGAAAAAGAGTACAGTGTTTTTTCAGAAGATACTTCTGCTCTCCGAAAAGGTCTGCTAGGCTGATTTCAGCTGGGAGCTGGGCAAATAAGGTAGCCCAGCAAATCAATGGGGAGTTTCTCTCTGGCCTAGGTAAATATTGTAAGGTTTCAGCTGCTTGCCTTGTCACTAGATTGGCTTCAACCATTGCCAAACTCCCATCAGTTGTGAAGAAATTCACAAGACAGAATGACTTGCACCCAGAGCTTAGCCTTATGTTAAGGTAATGCATGCAACACACAAACTAGACCTGTGCTCTGCCACCATTTGACCTATCTCCTCCTGCTCTGTACATATGGGCCTCCCAAAACAGAGAGGTCTTTTGTGTCCTTTGCAAGAGGCTGCACAGAGAGAGGCTCCACTGGGTGGAGTCTGCTGCAGAGTGTGGATGGTGGTGGCTGGCTGAAGCAATCCAGGCGTGTTCTTCCAAGAAGTGTCTGGAGCAAGTTCCTTCAGTTTTGAGTTTTGTCTCCTCATTTGCTCCTTGAAATTCTTTCAGGTACCAAAAATAGAACACAGAAGTATTTTTCACAAGCCACTGTGTCTGAGCAGAAGGAATCCTGTCTGTAAGCAGATTCGAAGGCAAAGGTTGACCTGAGCAAAGGCCTGACCCCATCAATAATGAGCCACAAGAGATAAGAGCACATCTCAGCAGAGACCTCTTCAGCAAACACTTCGGCTGCCTGTAATTGGTCCATGCTGTGTATCAGCAAGTCTGAAAGATTACCTAAAGACTCAAGGTTTTAGAAAATGACGTCATTTAAAGAGTTCAGCCCGTTCAGCTTGCTAAAAATAATACAGTGGGGTGGTTTGAGCCCTTCCAGGAGAGAAAAGCTTTAGCACTAAGGAGACCTTTACCCTAGTGAAGCATGGCACACTCATGTCTGCAAAGTAAAAAGGATAAATTCATATAAGAAAAATATTACAACTTGTCAACAATGACAGAGATAATAGTGGTGAAATATCAAGGAATGAGACAAATTCTCTACCTCTTACTACCCTCTCAGTGGTTCCAGAAGCATTTCTGGAGTTACATTTTTCTTAAACTCATGTTCCAAGCTGGGTGAGATTATATGGTATGTAGGGCAACAGGCCAGATGCTTTATTGATTTGCCCTGGCCTTAATTTCCCAGAGAAGTCACATCTGCTCACCACTGTTACACAACAGGGGTACAGACCATACAAACTACACTTCCAAGGTGAAACAGGATGTCATTGAGGATCTGTGATAAGAAAGTGCCCTCTCTGCTTCAGATGAGGGTTGAGCAAAGGCAGGAGGAGACCTCTGGTATATTTATGTTTGGTCCTGCACCTAAGACAGGCGGTCATGGTCTGCAGTATTACCTTCTTTAAACTGAATTCTCAACAAGGTAAACTTTCTCTCTTGTGTTGGGGGTGTTGAATTGTTAATTCATACATACATACATAATGTTGAATTGTTAATTCATAATTAACAATTCATATTGTTAATTCAGCACAAAATCAGAAACAAAGGAAAAATATCCTATTCTGTACATCAAACATAAAGAGTTGAGGTGTGATGAGGACAAATACTTCCTCTTCTGTCAATGGTTTGCTTTCTTTAGTGGAACACAGTTAAGTTGATGTGTAAATATTTTAAACAGCTGCTCATCAGAAATAGGCTGTATTGCAGCCTGAGCTGAAATGCAACACCATTCCTGCATGGTTTTTATTTTATTGACAGTATTTGATTTCTGCCATTGCAGAAAAAGCTTCCAGATGGAGTATGAGTTTAGACTTAACATTATTCCATTTCTTCTTTTCCCTTTCTATCTTTTTTTTCTCCTGTGCATCTTACGCAAGGTCAGATCACACAAACATGTCCCATGTGAAATCTCCATGTAATTCGGAGGGACCAGTCAGGTAAGATTTGGAGAATCAAGGTCACATTCAGGGTTTTTTATTTTACTGCAGTATTTACAGAAGACTCAACAACTGTCAGCTCGAAGAAAAAACTGTTTGACTCTGAAGAAAATGTCTCTGTGTAGCTTTTGCTCTCTAGAACTAATCAATTAAGTGGTAAAAGTTTAATTTCATGACAAAGACAGGAGATAATGTAACATTCAGCAGCATGAAAAGGGGCAGTGCATTCTGAAGAGAGACCTTGATTCCTTTTGATTTGCAATAGATAACACAAAGCTGCAACAGCAAATGTTCTAATACATTCAGGGTTTTAAGATGTGTCAAAAGCTCAGGCTACAATATAGAACTTGTACCTTTTTCCTGATGAGCAGCTGTTTTAAATATTTATATGGCAGCTTAGCTGTGCTAAACTGAAGAGAAGAGAAACAACAACCAAACTTGAAAGAAATTGAAGTATCTGTCCTTGCCATGTCTCAGCTCTTCATGCTTGATTTATAAACCAAGATATTTTCCCTTTGCTTCTGTGGTGTCAGTATGAATTAATAATCCTACAGCCCCAACAGCAGAGAGAGATTTCACCTTGCTGCAGACCATAACCCCTGGCTGGGGTAGGAGGTGCCAGGGACTCCTCCCAGCCGTACTCCGTGCTCACCTGAGGCAGAGGAAGCACTGCTGACTGTTGTGGAGTCAGCTTTCCACTCACAGACAATGAGTGGTGTCCTGTGTGACTGTGGGCAACATACTTTATTTGTGTCAGCTTCACTTTATCCATCTGTTTAACAGGTGTGAGCAGACAGTGACTTAGAGGCGGATCAAGATGGTGAAACATCCCTCATTGATCTGAATAATTTTGGATGAGGCCTCAAGTGAAAGAAGCCTGAGTGAAAGAAGCATTCAGGGGATGCAGATTTTTTTCCTCCACCATGAATTATGCATGAGTACATTGTGATTGTCTTGATTTTATCCTCTATTTTGGAATTATTCATCTAATTCCTGCAGATTTTTTTGCCTGCAGGCTGTTTACAAGCAGCTCTGAGAATCTCTACTTGAGCAGCTGCTGACTCCCAGGTGGGGCTGCA
>NW_008684932.1:0-4286 GCF_000695815.1 Acanthisitta chloris | reverse complement strand
ATCTTTTACTCTAATTCTGGGTGTTTAATACGGTTTGTGCTTCCTTGTGCAATACTCCTCAAGACCTGGATGTGAATAGATCTGACAGGAAGCACTGGCTGTGGGGATTTCACTCAAGTTTCTGATAGGCAGAAGGGGAGAAAACAGTAGATTAATGAAGGTGGCCAACATTAAAGGTGCCTTTATAAAGGCACCAACATAAAAATGAAGGTGTTGGCCAACATTAAATGTGCCTTTCCTTGAGTACTGAGGATTTGACTTTGAACACCAATAATCTTTGCTGTATTCAGGTGCACTCGTACACACCTTCCTCAATCCCCTTTTTCCTAAGAGAAAAACAGTAGAAGTACATGTCTCATAGCAGTATAAAAAACCTTACCATAAGCTCATAAGCTTGTGATAGTAAGACCTCAGAGTCATAGCTGGGAACCTAAGCCACGTGCCCCGCACCTTTGACTGGCAGTGCTTTGGTTCTGAACGCGCAGGGCAGAGGTGGGGCATGGAAGGAGGAGAATGGGGGTTAAACACAAGAGAAAGGAGAAGGCTGCCCGGGTTAGCTGTGCTGACCTCCTGCCCGGGGGAAACAATACAACAGAGGCAGCGAGTGCCTCAAACAGCTTTTCACATGCAAAAGCACAGAATTCTCTACCTGCCAAAAGGCTGGAGTAGTTTGTTTGCATCCAGCTTCAGTAAACTGTTGCAAATTAAAGTGGGATTAGGACCTCTCAAAAAATGTTATAAGAACACTCTTCAGTGAAAATTTTTCTGCAGATGAAACACCTAAAGATGTTACTACCTTCCCTATCATGTATGCTTATTACTATACCCTTATTTATGCATTTAGTGTTCTCTGACGGAGTTAAATAGCTAAACAAATATGAAATTAAATCATGTAATATTAGACCTTTCCATTCAATCCTGGGGCTTGATTCATTTGCATTTTGTTTTGGTTTTATGATGCATGCTTACTTTAATTACTACTGCTGCACTTTATTTGTAATGGTCTGTGCTATGCCCAAGCACCTTGCTAAGTGGATAAGGGAATCACTTTATTCCATAAGAACATAATTAATCCATTATTATCTATTTTTTTTCTGGAATGGATTGAAAAGAATCAGGACTTTGAAAAATACAATACTAACAAATTATCTATGGCAAAAATAACTTTAACAGAATTCAGGCTTTCCTTATCTTCACCATAGTTTCCCTCCAGACAACATCTCTCCTAAAGAGAGAAGCAGCAGAATTTAATGACCTGAAGATTGGGCTACATGCCAAAGATGTTTGAAATCAGAGATCTATGCTGGTGTGTGTGGTGTCATCATGTTCCTCCCTCCCCAGCTTTCTGCATGGCCTTGGACAAATCGTTTAACCACTCTGGGTCCTTATTTCCCTTTTTCTGATGGCTCCAATCCTACCATTCAGCTTCTGCAGGGCAGTACCACACTGATGTGCAAAGCTTTGCAAATAATGTGTGGTAGGTACAGTGGCAGCAGAATCAAAAGGCCACATAAAGAGGAGTTTTCTAGCTATGCAGGATTCTTGCTTACCAAGTGAAAGAAGACATGCAGTTTCTCTGATAGCCTTGCAGACTCCTCCTGGATGAATACCCTGTCTTCACTGAATCTTCTTATTACAGAGGATTATGCAACTCTAATATGTGTTTCAGTTTTGCAGTGAGATCCCTGCATATCCCTCATGTTAGGCACAAAAGCATTCTGCTGCATTTTCCTTTGGCACATGCTCTCTCTAGAAATCTGGAAGGTCAAGGCTGGTCTCACAATTTTTGTACACCTGTCACCACACCTGCACAGAAAACAGGGTTCTTTCTGATTCTCCTACTAGTCTCTTTGTTTTTAGCTTACCAATCCATGGCTGTAGGTCTTTGTTTAATTTATGACAAAGATTGACTGGTACAAACTAGGCTAACGAGGCTGGTCAAGCAAATACAAGGTGCAGAAACAGTGGGTGAATACATCAGGTACACTCTGCACAGTAAAAGTCACACTGATGCACTTTGGAGCACCACATCACAAGCCTTCCAAGCTGTTTTGCTCCATCCTCAGTCATCCAAATCAGGTTTTTTTTTCTTTTCAGTTAGTATTTCCTGAAGAATACCTGCCATGATCTGTCTGACCATACCGGGATAGGCAGGTCTGTGACCCTTATTTCTTCATTACTATCATCCAGCTGAGCTGCAAAGGTGCATGACATCCACTGCAGAGACAGAACTCTGTACAGGGCTTGCTTTAAGAGTTAAAACGGCCTCCTCTGTAGCTCTGTGTGTGTACATACACATGAGTGTACTTAGAGCCATCCTTGTTTGCTTCCCAGAATGCATTAATGCCAAAAGCATACTATTTCCACTGCTCTCCCTGGACTCTGTTCCTGTGAGGCAAGACTGAAGCAATGCTGTGCAGCAGCATCTCTGAAAGGAGACAGCAAGCCAGCACGATTTCCCAAGCGATCACTTCCCCCCTTCCCCAAACACAGCTTAGGTGTTTTCACCTCCCCCATTTTTCTGCCCATGCCTTTGTTCACATTGCCCTATAACAATCTCTCCTCTTGCTAAATAATTCCAGTTCCTGCTCAGTGAATCTCCTGTCATGAAACATCAGTGACACACTAGGCAATGAGACGGAGGAAGGTTTCCCCTAGAATTTTCCGATAAAATCACAATGTGTGGGATTTGAACGCACAAACTCCCTCAAGTTCACTCTGGGGTCTTTCCCCAACACCCAGGGGACATATGGTAACGTTTCATTAAACCCCCAAAGCCACCTCTAAGAGCTTGCAAGAGAACTGCGAATAGCAGTTCTGTTCTAGGAGTCTGCAAATAGCTTCTAATCCTGGTGATCCTGTTTGCATCAGGTTACAGTCCCAGACCCGTCTGTGAGCACAGGAGACTGGAAATACACCTTTCAGCTCATCTGAAACAGTGATTCCCCTTCACTTTGCTTGGCTCCTCAGTTCAGCAAATCCTTGTTACGATGCAGCCCTTGCTGATCTGAAAAGGCAAACCAGGAGTATCTCTGCACTCAGAATCACTCGAATTGCCTTTTGCTCTGTGGCCTTGCACTCTTTGTATGTCCAGTCAAATCTACTGACAGGCTTGTCCAAGAACAGGCCTGACTGCTTGTCATACCCGTTGGACCTTCAATACCCACAGTGACTGGATACTGCCATTTTACCCATTAGGGAAATCATCAGCATTGCTCGTGGATCTACGCAGGAGTTCCTGAAAGTATGTTTATTATCCTTAGGCAAGTTATTTATTGATGAATGTGATAGGAAGAACACTGGCAGTTTCTCAGACTTGAGGTTGTAAGTTTGCAAACCCTAGGGCTGTGGATAAGGAAAGACATGAGAAGGAACCTCTTGAGAAATTAGGAACACCTGCACAGAGCCTGACAGCAAAGGCCCTGTCAGTTCTCTGGTACCAGATCCACAGCCCCTGCAGAACTCCACAACCCATAGCTTTCTTCCTAAGGACCTAAAGGACACCAAGAATCCCAAGGGGTGACAAACCTGCAAGGAAGCAGCGGGTTCCTTTAACACCTATTTCTCTTCAGCAACTCCTTCCCTCAAATTCAGATTTAACACTCCCTTCATGCTCACTAAAAACATTGAGGTGCTGGAGCACGTCCAGACAAGAGCAACAAAGCTGGTGAAGGTTCTGGAGGGTAAGTCCTTTAAAGCGTGGCTGAGGGAGCTGGGGATGTTTAGCGTGAAGGACGTTCAGAGCAGACCTTGTCGATCTCTACAGTTACCTGACGGGAGGTGCAGCCAGGTGGGGTTTGTTTGGTCTCTTCGGCCAACTAGAGACAGGGGGAATGGAAATGGCCTCAGGCTGTGCCACGGGAGGCTTATATTGGAATGATGACAAATCTCTTCACTGAAGGAGTGGTTAAGCATTGAAGAGGTGCCCAGGGTGGTGTGGGGGCACAAGGAGACACGGAGTTCGTGCTAAGGTTAAATGGTGCTGCTCAAAGCTTATGCTCGAGGATCGTTTCCAACCTTAATGATTCCGTTTCTAACCATGTAAGCCGAGAACGGGGACGTTATCCACAGGACAGATAAAACTAGACACAGTTATTCAAGTCACTTGGGAAAAAAACCCCAAAGAAACCACCAGGTCACCCTGGATAAAGAAAGCAGAGCAACACCCAGAAACACCGCTCAGGGCGGAGAGAGAGCCGGACCGAGCTGCAGAGCTCCGCGGAGAGCTCTCCCCAGCACCGGCGAGCGCGGGGCCACGCTCGGTGCGGGGGCACTGACACCGTCTG
>NW_008684931.1:0-277 GCF_000695815.1 Acanthisitta chloris | reverse complement strand
GGGGCCCCCAGAACACCTTGGGGACCCCCTGGACACCTTAGGGACCCCCTGGACACATTGGGGACCCCCAAAACACCTTGGGGACCCCCCCAGGTGTACTCACAGGTCGAAGACAAGGTAATGGAATCCTTCCTCGGAGATGCTGTCGTGGAGCCGAACTGGGAGCACAGGGACACGGGGACTGGTCAGGCTCAGACCCCCCCACAGCCACCAGGTGTGGCACTGAGACCCTGCCAGGTGTGCCCAGGTGTGCCCCGGTACCCCCCCGATCCCCCCA
>NW_008684930.1:3537-13559 GCF_000695815.1 Acanthisitta chloris | reverse complement strand
AGTCTGGGGAAGAAGCTTCAGCCGCCTCGCAGGGGCAGCGTGGCCAGGAGGATGAAGCAGATTACATCCCCCAATGACTGTGTTTCTGGGATTTGTTGTCCTTCAGTTGGTGGTGAGGCACCCAGGCTTAGCTGTAAAGCTCCAGATGTGATGCCATGTACAGGCACCAAAGAAAGATGCCTCCTCCTTTGCTCTCCAAAATCCATTGTGTTAGCACATCGCTGCTCCAGCAGCCAGTGCATGCTGTCATTCCAAGGCCACTTGATGAGCACCCTCCAGGCACAGCCACATTGCTGAGCCTGCAGACCAGCACCTACCATGGGTATAAACTGCTTTCTAGACATGCAGCCTCTGCATGCCTGAGCCTACCATCAGGGCTGAAAGTGAGACAGCAATGTGAAGCAGAATAGGGTAGCTCAGGAGTGTGCTGGAATCACAACTGACCCCTGTGCCCCCATTTCAAGAGTGAAAGAGACAACAGAACTGTATGACCTTCCTACCCTGCCTCTCAAGTACCACAGAACTACACGAAAGAGACCACGTCCTTGTTGTCACACTGCTTCCTTTAGCAGAGCAAGTAGGGGGAAAAACACTCGAAGAGAAAGCCACCCTAAAGTTCAGTATTGCAAAAATGTCAAAATACACCTCTGTGTGAGGGTTTAATTGCTTTAAAACAAGTAGGGAGAGCAGACTGAAATATACTCTAGGCAACCAACATACCCAGGCAGATGGAAGAAAGATCAGATGAGTTAATAATTCTTTCATGGTCCTGCTTTTATAAAAAGTGCCAGGGGAGCTCTAGCATCAACCTAGAGCAAATAGGGCTTTAAAATGCTCTCAGAAATCATGTCATAAATGGCAAGAGACTCAGTTTATCAACTTCTGAAGCACCAAGGCTGAGTTAGCTCTGTTGCTGAAACACGTTGATTCCCCATATTATCCTGTTTTATATGCTTTCTCCTCCTGAATGGACATGGGCTATGTTGGGAAAGCAAGTTTAAATGGTTGCTTTAAAATCAGTGACCAAGAGGAGACAGGACTAAGGTATGTAGAACAATGACTGAACAGAGGAGGGAAAGCAGACCCTGCTTTCATCCCTTCCAGTGAAATGTGAACAAAGAAACAGTCAATGAAAATTGAAAGACAGCTATACCCTTGTTGGTGGGAAATTGGTAAAGAACTACTAGTCTTAAACTGTATCCAATTAGCTGATGGAATTCATTATTGAAAGACAGCATTGGGACCAACAGCTTAGCAAAATCTAAGAAGCAGGAGCTTTTGTACACTGTCAGGAGCAAAACCTTTGGTATTGCTACCAGAGCCTGAAACACTGCTGGGCTATCATGACACTGTCAGCAGTTGCAAGACACTGTTTTCCAGAGCTGCCTTGGAGTGCATTGTAGCTGTGCCACAGAGGGAGGAAACACTGGGACTTCTTGGGGCTGATTCTGCAGCACAGGGGTTGAAGGAGGACAGAGGAGAAGCTCTTTGATATAGCTGTTGCCCTTGCAAATGTTTATGCTTGTGCTCTGGGGAATCAGTTATGCAGAAGTGTGTCCAAAAATGCAGAGAACAGAATATTTACAGAGTCACAGTAGTTAAAGTTTTAAAATAAACCAAAACAAACCAGAAGTTTAGTCGGAGTGTAACCTTCCATGACATGGGGCCCAGGCCAATCCCTAGCAGACAAGCACTGGGAGAGAAGTTTTCCTCTCTGTAGATCTGCTTACTGCCTGGTTGTGTTTGACTTCTCCTGCTTGTGCCCTTTGCAAGAGTCACTGTACAGCAATAGCTGGAAAACCCCAGCATGGCTCTGGCTCTGTCCCACCACTCCCCATCCCTGACATGCCTCCCTGCCCATGTAGGACACTTACTCATGCAGTCCCCTCCATACCAGCCAGCTCTGCACTCTGCACAGTACATTCCCTTGATGTAGAAGTCATCGAGTGTCCCTCCCCAGGAGCCATTGCGACAGGACTTGCAGTTCTCAAAAATGGTGCAGCCTAAAAGGAGAGTGACTGTGTTAGATGATAGCCAAGGTGGATAGTCCTGCAGGAAGAGGAGCAGCCTCTCTCTCTTTTCCACAGAAAATGCCAATAACACAGCAGTTAGTGACTGCTGTGGTGCTGACAGCTTCCCTGCTGTGACCCATACCCAAACTCCACCCCCAAACCCAAGGCAGCTCAGACTCTGAGATTTGGAACCAAACTCCCAGTCTGACTTGCCCAAACTTGTAAATCTCATTGCTCCAACTGTAAATGCCTCTGTTAGAGGTCTGAATGTGGATGCTGGTGCTGCTTGGGCACAGCCCAAATGACTTTGATGTCTTCTAACCTGGCCTTATCTCCTCCTTTCAATTTTCTCTTTCCTCCGTGCTAGCAGGACTTCCAAGTTGTCTCTCCCTTCTTGCTTTGGGATTGAAAAATCATCCTAGAGCAACATCAAAACACTCCCAGTCTGAAGCCAGCTACAGGGTACCCTTTGGCATCTCCCACACCTACCCAAGGCATCATGAGGACAACACTGCTGGTAGAAAGTGTTTTTTTCTTTTTCTGGCAGCAGTGTTACCTGCTGTGGGGGGACCTTGCCAAATGTCTTGCTGCTGTCAGCAGAGTGGCAGAGGGAGCTTCTGAGAAGCAATCCCATGCCTCAGTAAGATGTGCCTGCCCTTGCCACTCCCCTGCCCTGCAGCTACCATCACGTGCTGATGCCTTGGCCAAAGATTTGATATGAATGCAGTATGGTCATAAACACACCTGGGTGGATTAAGCAGGAGTCACACTCATTGTCCTCATTCCTGCAGCAGGGAATGGTGTAGCCCACTCTTTGTTTCTGTCCTGGGCAGATGCACTCAATTTGGTCATATTCGCAGCACTCTCGACACATGATATTCCACTCGGCGCCTGGGCAGTTTTCATTGATCACTGTGTACTCTGCAGAGAATAGAGAGGGGAACACATGGAAATAACCTATTATTTGATGAGGATTCAGTAATATATGAGGATATTGATGAGGATTCAATAACCTATTATTTGATGAGGATTCAGTAATCTGTCAGATCATGTATGGCAGGAGACTTGGCCAAGGTCTTCAGCCCAGAAAAACCCAAACTATGTGGTATCGCACGGCCGAAACGTCAGTGTGGTTTGGGTGTCTACAGAACACACAGGCAGTGCCAGCCAGAGCAGGGACACAGACCAGAGGGAATGAATGTGTTCACTTTCTCTGCAAGGCCTTCCCACTTCTGTGGGGAGAAAAATAGTTTTAAGAAACCACAGAGGAGACATCACATGAGAAAGTTTCTTCAGACTACAGGACTTTTAGATTGCAGATTTACAGCATCACATATAGTATAGATTATTTGAACTATAATAGCATGTCTTGGTTGTATTTCTGCTTATGAATTTGCTACTCTTGAAGACAAGGGTGTCCACCAGGAAAGGCTATTTTGTGGCTGGGGTTAGCTGGTTTCACTCCCTATTTTCACCCAGAAGCACATGGAGTTACACTGGGCTTCACTGCCAAAGGAAACAAGATTTATCATTGTTTTTAAAGGTTCATTTTGTCTGGCATTTCTAATCCCTAACATCTTTCTATTATTTAGCATAACCTCATATGATGGTATTTAAGCTATGCTGGAAGCAGCCTTTTAAGAAACAACCTCAGACTGACTGCACTGCCACAGTAAGTGCAGAGCCTGTCTCTCTCCTCCAGTGTGCTGTCTTAGTTCTACAAAGTGAGATCTAATGAGTGCACGATGCTGTCAGCGTGTCTCCGAGCCAGCTGACAGGCCTGATGATTGCTTTCATGGAATTTGATAGTAAAAAGAGAGAGAGCAGACTAGAAAGATGAGACATGAAGGAAACTTAATGGGACTATCTCTTTTTTCTCCTCTATCCTCCTTTTTGTTGTTTTTTTTTTATTGTGGTTAGGTAACAACCTTTTCCCTTGTGTATTAAACTCTGGGTAGCAGCATTGCCTTGTCATTACAACAAGCCATACATCTCTAAGGCACAGCACTCCCATCCATGCCTGTACCTGGCTCCCTTCTTACACAACTGGTTTTTCTTTCATTTTCCCTGATAACCTAATTACCATCCTTGCTGGAGCTCCTTTTTTTTATTGTGGTTAGGTAACAACCTTTTCCCTTGTGTATTAAACTCTGGGTAGCAGCATTGCCTTGTCATTACAACAAGCCATACATCTCTAAGGCACAGCACTCCCATCCATGCCTGTACCTGGCTCCCTTCTTACACAACTGGTTTTTCTTTCATTTTCCCTGATAACCTAATTACCATCCTTGCTGGAGCTCCTTTCTGTCTGGTTTTTCTTTCATTTTCCCTGATAAGCTAATTACCATCCCTGCTGGACCTCCTGGCTACTCTGTCTCACCTGATTCTTCATGTGTTCATGAAACCTGGTTCCTGGAAGCTTATCTTTTCCCCTAATGATTTTTGCTGGCTCCACAAAAAAGGGACCACCAAACTGTTTCTTCACTTTTTCCCCTCTTCAGCTGGGAAGTGAAATTCAGCCCTTAGTGCTCATCAGAACTGAGCTTTTCCCTTGTGCCTGGTGTACAGACCAGGGAGAGTCCATTGCTACTCTAAGTTTCAAAACAAGCTGCTCTTTGTGCTGAAGCCTTTCCATGGCCCTTCTCTGCCCCATAATCATTCCAAAAAGAAAAAGCTGCTTCTGTCATTCAATAAAGTTCTGTAATTTTTAATTCCAATAATAAAATCTTACATCAAAATAGCCTTAGTGTTCAGCAGATATATAGCCTTTTGACTGTAGATCTTGACATGCTCTACAATTCCCTCGTTACGATGGAAAACTGAAGCACAAGGAAGGTGAAGTGACTTTGCTCAAGGTCCCAGAGATAAACAATAGCAGAGTCAGGACTCTAATTCCCAGAACAGCAGTCAATCAACCTGGCCAAGCTGGGACTTCTTAACCTATGGCTATTATTCGCTTTTAATGAAGGCTTTTATCTATGAATTGTATCTGATTCAGATCCCAGAGAAAACTGATTACACGTGTCTAATTACCTTATTAGAACTGACACTCAGTTTGATACATCTCACAGTACAAGACAGAAAATAGCTGTTTCTCTGGTGCATGGGGGTGGGGATTTCACTCCTTGTTGAATGGGTACTCTCCAAAGTCTGACTAATAAATAACTGCCCAACACTCAGAGCTTTTGTAAAGCTTCCTTCAAACTATCATCTTTCCTATCTCAAGCTAAAAATCTAATTTCTCTCAAGCTTGCTAAATCCTATTAATAAAGTGGCTATATCCATTTGGGTTGCAGCTGGAAATTATCCATCTATCTATCTATCTATCTATCTATCTATCTATCTATCTATCTATCTATCTATCTATCATCTATTCTATCTATCTATCTATCTATCTATCTATCTATCTATCTATCTATCTATCTATCTATCTATCTATCTATCTATCTAATCTTCTATCTATCTATCTATCTATCTGTGTAGCTGAAATTGCTATCTATATAATGACCCAAAGGTTCACAGGCAAAATTATACTGGAGTGACAATGGCATGTCTCCATCCTTGCAGGAGCTCAAAACCTGGCAAGATAAGGCTGTGAGCAGCACAACTTAACTTCCAAATTAGCACCAAGAGAGAGGCTGGACCAAATGACCTCCAGAGAACCCTTTCAACTTAAATTACTCTATTTTTCCCTAAAATATTACACATGTATTTGTATGTCTGTAGAGAGTGTGAATGTGTGCTATTTATTTTTATATGTAGAGCTTGTGTACAGAACATGGCCAAAAAAAGCAGATACCACAGTTATTCTTGGGGGATCGAATGGATGTATTTGTAGGATAAACTGACCTTGGGTTAATATTTAGTGTTAAGATCTTGGCAATTCTTAAGGACTTGTAGAAATAAACTTGCTGTCACCTAGAAATTCTGTTTGCTCACTTCTTTCCTTTGTCTATTCTGACACAATGAAAATAGACTGTCTTTTGATTTACTGACAATTTAATTCCCTTTCATGTTCTCAGGTACTGCAGTCTGGGCAACATATAGAGCCTTGACAAGGAAATATGTGGATTTGAGACTTTTTTAAGCATCCTTCTCTAGGATTTTCTTGACAGAAATCATGAAATCTATTCTTTTGAAGTTCTGCAGAAGCTACTCTTTAAAGAAATTTGTACAAAGATTTCATGCACCCCTTTAATAATGGCAGGACCCCTTTTGTTTTGCGTAAGTATTTCTAGGCTACTGAACAAAAGGCAAATAAAATCTTCCCTCAGAAATTTAAGAGGGGGATGCACTGAGCCGTTTGCATGTGTAATCAATGTTTGTTTGTGTGGCTGAGCTCAGCATGGGCTCCAGGGAGGAAGAGGCATAACCCTACTCCCCCTCATGTGTTTGGGGATGGGTAACCACTAGCAGCTCCCACACCCACACTTGGCCAAGATTACCCCAAAACAGAAAGAATGAGGCAGAGAAAAGTGGGGGAAGATTAATTGACTGAGTAAAATACTGGAAACGAGGCCTTGGCCAGCTGTGGCAGAGATAATTGTGGGGTGCTTTGTGAGCTGTACTTTGATAATCTTCCAAAGCAGGCAGTCTAGCTTGCAGGCAGTGACTGTGTCTCTGATTTTGGGACAAGCAGGAAGAAGCTGCTTGACAACCCATGCAAAATATTTAGCTGCAAAGAACAAACAAGACTCTGGACAGGCAAATAAACAGTGGATTAATTTATGAGATTTTAATGATGGAAGAAAAGCCCATTAAATCCAGGCACAAACAGCATACATAGAAGCAGCTCAAGACCATGGAAACCAAGCAAGAAATGGCTATGTTGGGAAAGCATGCAAACCTCCAGGGCAGGTGCCAGAGGGAAAACCTGTTTGGCTCAGGAGCCCATCAGAGCACAATGCAATGTTTCACCTGATGCTTTGAGTCCAGCCTGAGGAACAAGTGAGGTAATAAATGAATATTTTTAGGTTCAGATGGCAACACATTCATGCTTTGCACTGACATCTGCATCTAGCAAGACCTCCTAATCCCTACAGCACATGTCAGAACCTAAAGGCTGCCAGTGAGGGATTTTGTAAGACAGCAGTAGGAGGGGATGCCCCAGTCAATGTCCTCCTTGTTAGTAGTGTCAGTCCAAGGGCTGAGTTACCACAGTGGCAATTCACCACAAGGATGCTGCTGCCTCCCCTGATCCCTGGGGCTGAGATCAGGCTTAAAGCTTTGGTGACTCAGGAACAGATTCCTAAGCACATTGCTGCCTCAAGGGTGGATCAGTCATCATGGTAAAGCATCAGCTCCATACACTTCTCTTTTGCCATAGAGAATTTGTCAATCATAGATACCTTGCTAGATAGAAAGAGATTTCTGTTCCAAAGGTCTGAGAGCTGGGAAAACTATATGGCTAAGAACTAAAGCGAACTAAGCAAACCCAATTACACCAATTATCTCTTGTGTCTTCTACTTCTTGGGAAGAATGATTTTTTTTAGAGTGCAGTCACTTTAAGCTGATATAAGCCCATGCTGCTGCTGAGATAAGACACTTTTCTCCCTTCTCTTCCTGATTTCCCATTCCTACTCCCTATATTTGTGCTGGCATTAGCTGCTGTGTGGAGGGATCAGAGGACTGATAGAGCAGAAAACCAGTTTGCCATCTCCATCTATCCTTGGAGGAGAAAGACAGGGAAGTTTACCACCTAAAGGTGCTCCACAGTTCTCCAAAAGACAGAGCTGTATATATGAGAGAGAGATGTATACATAAAGAGAGACCTGTGAAAATACGTATTTTTCAGAACTCCTGAAAGATAGAAGAAAATGCTTTATAATGACATCCACATCTTTGTCTGAAGTGATGGAACTTTCCATCCTGCAAGTCCATTCTCTTATCCTGCAAAGATGAGTTCTCCTTCCATGCCTCAATTTATTCATCAGCACATTGGTAAGATACTACTTAAGTTCAAAGAAATATAATTTCATATTGCTTTGAAAAGTGCCATTTGCATTAACAGTGCAGTGTAAATAAGAGCAGATTTGGATACATCTCTAGAATTAGAGTCCACAGAGGATGACTTTTTCAAAGTGATTATTTAGCCAATTCATGTTTCATGGAGAAGAACATGCCCCTTTGTATTTTATTGCATTTGATTTTTCAGCCTTGTGCAGAAGAGATGAGCATTTGAACTTGAAGGAGCAATTTCTTAAGGCTGTTCTTAGGGAATGTTTGGCCATGCAATACTTCTGAAAGAAAACTTTCTCATTAAAGAAGAAAACAGATTCAACAGAGGTGAAACCTAGTAACAGCTTACATTTTCTTTAGGTTTTTCTCATCTTTCTGCTTCTTTCTTGCTCAGCTCTACTGTCATTGCATGGATGTGCAAGCTGGGCCTCCCCCCATGGGTATCCTGTGTCAATGTTAACCTTAACAACAAGAAATGGTCTGAGCACAACATTGGGTGAAAATGTGGCTTTGTTGTGATGATTAGTAAAATTTTCCATTTGATTTCATTAAGGCCAAGAGAATTAGACCTTGGAAGGAAATAGATGTTCCCTTTAAAAAACTTTTACTGGGGCTCTTGGAAAATTATGTACCCCGAAGCATTAATATTGAAGGAAAGTGCAGGTCTTTATTGTTAAACCTCTTTTTGCCTCAGATAATCTATTGTGCCAATTACGTCTATTTGCCTATTAGATGTGTTAAGAGGATGAAAGGGATAATGCTGTCTCTAAAGCCACTTGCTTCTCTTTAAGAAATTTTGTACCTATTACTCTTTGCAGCAGCTGGGCTAATTAAAAGAGGAGCTAAAATACATCCCTGTTTTAGTTTTGCTCAGTGTCCTTACTTTATGGGTCACAGACCTTTGCTGAATAATTAGACTTCTGCTTCTACAGAGTCAGTTAGCATCCTTTTTCTGCCAGTGGTGTGTGGTTTCACACAGTGGCAAGGGGGGAGGGGAGAAAGAAAGGATTTCTATTTTAAAAAAATCAAATCCAGTGGGAGAACACAGGAGGAAATCTACTATACTAAGCTGAATCTGTCCACTTAATAAATGTGTATTAATTCAACTGTCCTTTTTAAGCATCCCCTCCTTCAGTTTCTTCTCTGTATCTATGAGCTGGCATTTGTGACCTTATTATCAGCACTGTGGCCTTGTGTCTTCATCCAAGAAAAGCTGTGACAGGGAATAATAGCCAGGGTAAGGCTAAAACTCAGAGGTTGCCACATTAACCTTCAGGCTTTGATTCTTTCTGGGATAGAGGTGCTTATTCTAGCTAGAATTACACCAGTGTGATCAGGAAGGGAATTTGTTTTCTCTGTGCTGCAAGACAAGGAACAGGAATAGGTAATGGATGTGGAACTTCTGAGTTAGTGACAGCTTTGCTGAGGTTAGAGAGGCCAACCTTTGGTAATGGGGGGCAGTGGGCAAAGCTGGACTTCTGCAATGGGGGAGACTCCTTGGATATCTGCAGATAAGCAGCAGCTGCAGTATTGAAATTCATGATCACATAACACGAGAATGTGCTTGTGTCTTAAACGTAGAGGAGTGGTGCTGGACCTGTCTTGAGTGCTTGCCTGTTGTAATGGTGTGAGATCTGGAACATATTGACAGTTTACTTGCAGTTAATGTTGCCCAGATAGAAATAATCCACCCAGACAGCAGCAATGTCCCTGAGCCTCCATTTCAAATTTTACTCTTTACAGCTCCCTGGTGTGTGTAGTCCAGCCCCGACCAAGGCCTGCAGTAGCCCCCAGGCTGCCAGCCCTCTGCCCCAGCTGATAGCTTGCCTCCCTCCCCATTGACCCCTGTGCCATGTCTCCAGTCTAGCTGGAGGCAGAGGGGCATCCACATCCCCAAGGGAGCTTTGTGCTGCTGACAGCGACTGCACAGCCCAGTTGTGGTGAGGGGTTCCTCTGGGCTGGTGGAGAGACAAATCCTGGGCACTGACAGGCTTGCAGAGACTCCTGGGAGCCACTTGAGGTGGCCTCAGGGTTGCCAGTGAGTAACCCCA
>NW_008684930.1:2050-3512 GCF_000695815.1 Acanthisitta chloris | reverse complement strand
CCATGCTAGGAACCTAAACATGTGAACTGAAGTAACCCATTTGCTAAGATTGAATGCATCTGGATGTGTCTGAGTGCATCTGGACTTCACTTCTCTAGACAGAGGCTTGAGGGGGAGGGGAAGAGAGGTTGGGGAGGGTTTAGATAGGCAGAAGCACACACAAACACACATATATTTTTAAAGAAACATGAGTCACTTGCATTTCAAGTTTATTCCAAAAAAATCAATTCCCAGGCTGCCCTGACTCCTGCCCCCAACTCTCGAGGCAGGCTCTGTGCAACTGGGTGTGATAGCTATGGATAAAAATTGGATACATCTGTGGGGAGGAGGCAAAATGCTATTTTCCAACCTGCCCTGACATGCTAGGGCCACTGCACTCCTGCATTGCTGCCCTGTCTCTAAGAGCCCTCCTGCTGTGGCTGGAGGGGAGCTCCTGGCCCCATCACGCTGCCAGCTCTGTGCTGTGCCCACCAGCTGCTCCAAGGGGAGACATGGCAAGGAAGGGGAGAGGACAAGGGGGATGGCTCACCTCCATGTGTCCCTCAGGCTCTTCTCATGCTGCTCCTGGTGTGTGAGGAGTAGGTGTTGGGGGAACTAGGCTCTTCTCATGCTGCTCCTGGTGTGAGAGCAGTAGGTGTTGGGGGAACCAGCACCCTCCCTCCAAAGCTCCCAGCCCCACAGCCTCTGTGTCCCATCGCCCATTGTCCTTCCTCCTGCCTCCCCTTGGCAGGGGGGGTGACCTGGTGCTGGATCACTCTGCAGACCAGCTTCTTGCCATGAGAGAGACATGCTGCCTCTGAAGTAGGAGATATTTGCTGCCTGCCTAGCTGCTTGACAGCCACAGCCTATACCTAGGGCTGCTCTGCCACTGGCAGGGCTAGTTCTGTGCCACTCCAAGCTGTGCCATGGAGCCACCCTGCTTGGCCAATGTGCAGGGTGGCACGTGGCTGAGGGATAGGACACTGCAGGGACTAGCTGATGGGCATGGTACAGAGGTGGGGAGAAGCTCTTTGTGCTCTTGCCCCAGGGAGAAACTTTGGCAGGAGGTGTCTCCCAGGACAGCTGCAGGTGCTGATGGCCAGCCTGGTCACCCCCTGTCCCCAGCACAGGGGTCTGCAGGAAAGTTCACTTAGGAAACAGACCCTCTGCTGCAGCCCCTGGTGAACAGGGCTCTGAAACACCATCCCTGACACCAATTTTTTAGAGCACTGAGAGCTGACTGCCTGCCTACCTGACAGCTCCCATGGTATGAGGCACTTACCTTGCCAGGAGCTTGAAGGGTGGGTGATGTGAGGGCACCTCACCTCCCAGTCCTTAGGGCTGCAGCTCCCAAGAAAGCAGCCTGTGATGCTGACAGCTAGCTGCTGCAAGCAGGTCCAGACACCTCCAGGTGTAAACAGCCCATGTTCGTGGCCATAACTACAGTGAATTTGCACTCAACAAGAAATGCTTTTTGCTCAAT
>NW_008684930.1:0-2032 GCF_000695815.1 Acanthisitta chloris | reverse complement strand
TCAGCAGAAACTAGAGGGAGGCTCGAGCATAAAAAAGATCATTCTGCTTTAACAAGGCTTCCCCTTCAAAAGAATAATATTGGCAGAACTAAATCCCAGATTGGAAACAATGTGTGTCTTTTGTTTTCCTTTTTTTCCTTCACTTCTTTCCTCCCTTGCCTTCATTCTTGGTGTTGGGGCTGGAGAGGAAAATCTCTGTCTTGCCAAACTAAACAAATTACGCTTTACAATTCAGAGACTTAAATGCCTCTTTTTATCATCATTTCCTTAGCACTGAGTGTTGAGAATATAAAAGCAGTAATAAGCGAAGTGATTGCATACACTTTTCTTGATGGCCATTGGCAAACAAATTCAGCCAGTTGTTTCTCTTTAAGGCTATTAAGTTTGCCCAAAAATAATTCCTGAGCAAACCTTCCCCCACACACACACTCCATGCTGACAGGAAAAAAAAAAAACCAATACAAAAATCAGAGCCCCTACTTTCTATTATTCCCATCCCTGCAGATCTCTCTGCTTCTCATGACAGCACATGAGATCAAACCCCTCTGAGCACACTGAAGGAACTCATTCGACCATGCTGGGAACACACACGCTCACTTACAGTACCTCTTGGCAAGCAGGAGATGAGCAGGAGCTGGAGAAGAGTGAGTCCTACATGTGCCCAGGGTGCTCGCTCCATACTGCCCAGGCCAGTGCAGCGATGTGACTGCTCGGGAAGGGAAAGCAGGCAAAGAGCTTTTACTGGGACCTCACCAGCTCCAGGCTGCGAGGGATCTCAGATTTCAGACCTCAGCACGCTCCCATCCTCACCAGAGGGGAACTACCTTCAAGAGACTTCTCAGGCGTCCAGAAGCACACGTCACCCCAAACCTCTCCAACTGCTGCCTTAACCCTTTCTGGACTCTGGCAACTGATCCCTTTTGTGATGGGTTTATTGGCTCAGTGCTCAGCTCTGAGATAGCACTTTGCATGACGTAAAGAAAGAGACTGCAAAGAGGAGAAAAGCAGAAATGCAAATATCTGATTAGCTGAGCCATCCCAGTTGCTGTGGGTGAGCTGAAGTTACAGACATCCCCAGGAGGAGGCACTTTGTAGGCTCTTCCTTTGAGCTCGCAGGGGTTGATACATCCCCAGGGTGCTGCGAGGTGTGGGGTGGGTGCAGAGAGGAATTCCTGGCCCACACTCCTGTGACTGGGCAGCCTGGCCAAGTGGCATGGTTGGCTTTACAATGTGCTGAAAATAGCCATGAGTTTTTATGGTAGGGCAGATGAATGAATGAGGCTCACTAAAAGTTCACTCCACAGTGGATGAAAGCCACAAAACACAAAAGGAATCACTTGGCATACATGTGCTTGTGCTAGTCAAAACCTTTTTACAGAGTCCATTTCTGCCAGAAAATGAAATTTTGGCAAAATTGAAATGTTTTGTCAGAACATGTTGATATTGAGGAAATGTTTAATCCAAACAAAGGAGACCATTTAGTTTAGATTTTTATCTTTGTGTCATATTTTGTTTTGCCTTTTCTATTAGCACATGCTACTGATTTTTTCTGGTCTTCAACACATATTTCATAGCTGTATACTTCATTTTTTCTCATATTTTTCTTGCCCCCTTTTTTAATACTTTCCAAAGGACATAGTGAATAGTTCTAAATCAGATTTCTCCATTTAATTCCTGTAGCAAGATTTCAAAATTTACATAAATTGTGAGGGTGAAAAATTGAAATATTGGCTGGAATAGAAACACAAGTATCTAAAAAACCTTTAACAAATACCTACAGCAGTTTGTAAAACTCATAGGCATGTTGAGCAACCTCAAAAATTTGAGAGCTGTCGCCAATGGAAACCTTGAGTAGTTTACTGCAGTGCAAAATCCATTACACCTTCAGGTGGGCTTTCGTGGGGTGAATTCCTTTATCCAGACATCTTTCTGGGTTAGACTTGTCTGTCTGCAAACCTATTGATTTTATAATTTCATAGGCTTTGTAGGTTTGTGACCCTTCCATATAAAACAGTAGCGAAGTATTTTATAT
>NW_008684929.1:0-10896 GCF_000695815.1 Acanthisitta chloris | reverse complement strand
AGAATATATACTATTGGTTACACCCTAGGTTGTAACCTAGGACAGTGGCTCACCCATCAAGTCCATGTCTCTCCAGTTTAGAGACAAGGATGTCATGTGGGAGAGTGCCAAATGCTTTGCTTAGGTCCAGGTAGATGATGTCAATTGCTGTATTGTAATAGATGGCCTCCAAAGTTGTTGGGCATGATCTACCCGTAGTGTAGCCATGCTGGCTGTCACCAACTACTTTACTGTTTTTCATGTGCCTTAGCACAGTTTCCAGAATGATCTGCTCCACAATCTTGCCAAGCACTGAGGTAAGACTGACTGGCCTGCAGTTCCCCAGGTCATCCTTATTTCACTTTTTAAAAATAGGGATTACTCTTCCCCTTTTCCAGGCAGCAGGAACATCACCCCACTGATGATATTCATTGGATGTATGTCTAAGTATCCATGAATATTAACCTTGGAGCAAAGCCCTTCCAGCTCCATGTCTTGTGTGTGCAAATGGTTGAAGAAGGTAAGCATCTGAAGGTTTTCATCATGCCAGATGTTAGTGTGTTTTCTCCATTTGCTCTGTCAGGGGGCACCAAGGTCCTGCTGTATTCTCAGATCAGGTGTTCCAGGAGTAAAATGTGACTCCAGGGCATAGTTTCACACCATCTAGTCATAGCAGGATGAGCCACGTGCTGGTAATAGGATCTGTTCACTGGCCCAGGCAAGAGAGGAATCAGCTTCATTTGGAGTGTCCTGGCTGGAGCAAAAGGAGATGAGACCAGAGATAGGGCTACAGACAAAATTTCAGCTTGGATCTGAAGTCCATACAGCAGACAGTGCTAAAGACGGTGAGCAGTGGACATCTAAGAGATCCATCCAGGAGAAAATCTAGCTACTGTGTAGGTTTGAGGTCCATCCAGACAGCAGTGTCAGAGTAGCGGTCTGGCAAGATAGCTGATGGCCTGGGGCTGAGGGCCTGGGGCTGAGGTGAAATGGAGACCCTGGGTTCACAAGTAGTGTGTGCATGTTGTGGATGAGGCTGGTCAGGGTCAGTAGCTTCTATAGGTGCATTTGGTGTCCTGACTTTCTCCTGTTCCAACTATATGGTTAGGTAGGAACTCTCTGTAGGCTGGCTTTGCCCACAGGCTTTTAAATTATTTTTAAGAAGCCTGAATAATCCAGTCCTCTGGCCAAATAATTTAACACAGATTAAACCTTTTTCATAGTTCACCTCCTTTTGTATTTGGAGTCGGGGATATCCACAGAAGAGATAAAGGGAATTAACTCTAAACATCACTGGTTTATCTCCAACTGCCACCTTGTTCCCTCATGCTGTGACTAACTGAACCGACAGGCACCTCTGTGACCTGTAGCCAATCTGGGCAGCTGCTGCCACCTCTCTATGGCAAACACTTCTCCTTCCTGAAAAATGTCAGATTACAATCAAATATGTGAGTTTATTTTTATCTTGTTATCACTGTCAAACCCTAAAAATGCCTACAACTGTCCTCTGCAAACCTTCAAATGGAGGTGGCCAGGAGGATCTACAGTGGATTTCTTACAAAGTCAGAATTACTTGCTGCTGAGTGGGTGATTTTGTATTCTCTCTTTTTGTCATTTGGTCTTTTTTAACTTGGTTCAAAGGTAAGCTTGATAGACCTTGAATGCAAATTCAGTTACTAAATACTGGGAACGTTAAGCCTTTTATCATGTTATTTGTGTCCACTGGCTTTTAAATACTGAACATGGCTATATGATTAGAGCATTGCCTATGTAAATATTTTATATCAGTAGGTGTTATCTATTACGAATACCTATGTAATAGATATTGCATTGCAAGAATTTCTCTTGCCTAATCTGGTTTTATTAGGCAATAAAAACATTCTCTCTGGCACAGAGAGAAATGTATACTCCTGACCCGAACAGGTGTATTGTGACAACAAGGTACTGAGATATTCTTTGGGAAATAAACATCTGTCCCCTCTTATTCTTATCTAGGAGTGAAAGGTATTATGCAACAGAGTACGCAGATTTTGCAAATTCAGGAAGTCTAAAAGGTTGGGGTTTTTTCCCAGAAGACTAGCTTCTGCATATCCATAGTGGTTTAATTTGTTATTTTTTACAGTAGAAATGCAATAATATCTTTTTATATAAGATTTCATTATACAGTGTCCAGCCTAAAAAGCAGGGTGCTTTTCTTGGCCAAATAAGTTTTGCTGGCCTGCTAAAGGGTCACAGGAGATGAATCTTGCAGACAGTACAAGGTAGGAAGCAAGACTGCACAGCAAGGATAGGGGAGTAAAAAGGATGGACCTGGTTCTTCTGATAACCAGCTACAAATGTTGGTTCAGCTATCTTCTTGAAGAACATTTAAAATTGATTAGAGTGTCTGATATTTTGCAAACTCGTAATGAACACAGCTATGTGAGCTCTTAAACATAGACCCAGATTGAATGAGCACTGAAGAATCTGTCTTTGAAATCAAAACTGAATAAATACTTTAATGTTACATAATATCTTAGTTAACATATAACTGAGAAAAAGATTAAGATGTTGCAATGGCTTAGCTGTGGTATTAGATACCTTTTTGCTACTCCTGTTCAAAAAAAATAAAAGAAAAAAAAAAAAAAGAAAGAAAAGAAAAACTACCAAACATGGCTAAAATACAAGCTTCTTAAAAGGACTGGTTCTCATACACTTAGGGGAGATTTCTTAGAACTTAGCCATACCACCTCTAAACATCCCCAGTAAGCCTGCTTTACCTGGGGATGAGATGACCTGACCATGACTTGCCATTCACTTTTGCTCCCTGAATCTCTCAGGGATTGCACATGATTTGTACAGCCATGGTTCTGCAGCTCTGACCAAAGAGCCATGTGTTACTGTTGATTCAGTGCGAGCATTAACATATTTGCCTCTGTACAGGTCTTTAACATCACAATGCGCCTCACGTAATTCAGAAATTTGTTACTCAGTATGATATGGAGAGGGAAAATCCAGACTCAGGTGAGGGAGGAACAATGCTCAGACAAAGATGAAAAATGCAGCTTGGGATATCTACTTGACAGATCAATAGGGAATGCTTGTCATTGTCCATATGGTTTATGTGGAAGAAGGGTGATCGAACTAGCAACTGATGAGACTAGAGACTGAGACAGGACTAAGCAGTGGCAAAGAATAAGAGAAAATAACTGAGAAGGAGTCACGAGTAACAGCAAGTGTAGTCCTGAAAAAGAAAGTCAAACAACTACCTGTTTGCTAAATCAGGTATGTGTTCTATGGAGAAAACAGTGACTTTAAATATTCTAAAAATTTTCAAAGCATTCTTCTAAATATTCTAATGCATATGTCTAGAGACTAGATTGAACCTGCAAAGGAAATCCTAAATCTTTATTTCATGATTTTTGGTGTTTCATTTTGTTTGGATATAAGGTATAACCAACAGGTCATCGAATGTAATTAAAATAGCATGGCAGATGGGGGAAGCTGAGAAATCTCTGATGCTACTAACAATTTCTTCGATGTTTTTCAACTCAGTGATGATATAGAAAGGCCACAGTATCTCCTATAATCTTCTCATTACAGCCATTCTCTCAAAGAATGACATGGCAAAATGTTAACAAATAGATGAACAGAAGCAAGAGCAAGTTGGAATTTATATAGTTTCATATTACATCTGCTCTTTTAGAACTCTATACTTGTTAGCCATGGATTTATCTGAAATATGTATCCCGATTTTCCAATAGACACTGAGTTAATTAAGGGCAGTCTGTTAGTTTACTACAGTTGTGATGAGAACGTTAGAGATCGCCATCTTCTAACAGTGCTAATATATTATCCTGCCTAAGTGCAAATATTTAAAATGTATCTTCCCCGTGCTTACGTTTACCAGTTGCAAAATGGCATTATGCAACTCTGTCTTTGGCAATCTTTTAAAAAAGCTGAAATAAATAATAGGATCAACTCACCTTTTTTTTTTACTCAATTAAGCTTGCCATGAACTAGAAACATGGCCTCTGAAAATTTTGCAGAAGGAAAGAGCACAATTCACTTCTTTATCTGAATGACAGATGCTTTTTAAAACAGTGTGCCACCACAGTAATCTCTTCCATGTGGTCCTAAGGAGCTTCCAGAAACAAAAAGACTGACCCTCCTTACTGTTTCAATAGAAGACTTGTCCTCTGTTGATCAACATCAACTCTAGAACATAGCTGAAAGACAGAAATACATCTTTCCAGAGGAATGCTCTAGGCTCATTGGTAGGGAAAACACTGGTCAAGGAGTACTGGCTAATATACTGTGTACCTTCTTGCCTAATCAATTTTTAATCAAGGTAAGCAATATGGACTGTTAAGTGGGACTTAGTACTCAGAAGCTCTTAAAGTAATAAAATGCAATAGTGGCATTGGAATAAAAATAACAGAATATTTTTGCTTCCCTGGTCATATCTCATTAACTCATTTAGTCATACATGAAATAACCAAAGGATTAACCTCAGGTAACCCATTATTAAGAAGCAGATAATAAAACCTGAAAAATTGTTACATTTTAAATTTCTGAGCAGTACCAAGAAATATGTGTCATGTTGCTCTAAGAACTTTTGTTTATAAACTAGTCTGAACATTTCAGTAATTACTGAGCAGAAAATAATAGAAGAAACTAAACAGACAATGCCTGAAGAGATTTGAAATAACAGTGTGGTGGTAGGAGACTTCAAAGCAATACAATTACCTGCATTTGTAGTTGCAGAATTGTAATTGCAACCTGTAATTGATCTATGAAACCATACATGAATACCGAAATTTGTGAATACAATTACAATTTCAATAAAATAATGGTGATCCGATGAAGAAATGAAGAATTTACTACATCTTGTTTAACTAAAACAATCTGAGAATCACAGCTTTAAGGGTTCTATTTCCTTCTAAAATTATTTTACTCATCTAAAGTTTTAATCCCATTCAGAAGTCCAGGCAGGTATGTACTTGATAAGTACAGAAAACATTCACGACTTTCCTTGTGGGTACCTTAAGCAATTTACCAAATGGCTTTTTATTTGCTGCCCAATAAAATATGAAGTAAATTATTCAGTATCAAGTAATGTAAACCTGATATTTCTTTTTCTTGTTCTCATTAACAAGATTCTTCTTAATCTTTTTCTTAAGAAAGGATCTATAGAGGCCAACACACTGTCAGTCACATGATTGTACTTAACAGAGAACTTAGCACAAAACACTTAACAAGAAGTAAAAAGTTAATGTAAAATCTAATCTCTTTTGTGTCCCTCCATCCCTGTCCCTCAGTGTCTATGTCTGTCCCCCCAATCTGCTAATGACCCAGTCATATTTCACTATACATTGCCCTGCAGAACCTGGTGGACTCATTTTGACAAAGGATTTAGAATCAGAATGCTGTTGGGTTGTGAACTATTCCTGCACACTTCTTATGGGTTGAGTAAATCCCAACTGTCTTCATGATCTTCTGATAAATCACTGTGTTCCTCTTTGCCAGCTTTAGGGAGCTTCAAGGAGCTAAAGGGCTACGGAAAAGACATTGGGATGGAGCGAGGTAAGCTTTTGGTGGGAGGGGACCTGCCAGCTTCTCTGGTAAGTAAATATTATCAGTGTGTGCTTGGGCTTGTGAAAGTACAAAATGTTAAATTTGAGTGTCACCTTGCATTCGTTCAGAGATAGATAC
This sequence comes from Acanthisitta chloris, assembly GCF_000695815.1. Taxonomy (NCBI): domain Eukaryota; kingdom Metazoa; phylum Chordata; class Aves; order Passeriformes; family Acanthisittidae; genus Acanthisitta; species Acanthisitta chloris. The sequence continues at coordinate 5,223 of NW_008684929.1, read as the reverse complement.
AAATAGTCCACAGAACTGTAATGGATAACATGTCAGTTTAAAAAATAGCAATAAACAGTGTGAGAAACATTTGTTTCACAGCTGTTTTTAGAAATAACAACAATGAAAAGCACTATTCTAATGCTGACTGCCTTTTAAACTTAGTCAATTCTGTTCTGAAATATGGCCAATATTTTGTGCTTCTGGTTTATGCAGAACTGTTGAATGACCCACATTTTTAGTTAAATAGCAACAGCACAGGTATTTGGTAAGGAGTGCAAATATTTCCATTTATTAGCAAAATGCCTTTCTTTTACCGCTTCACAAAAATCTCTGAAAATGAAATAATTACCATCGCATTTTCCGTAATTCAGATTCTTTTTCAATAATTCATCTTCTAATGATCATTTCACTGCCACATTAACTACAGTACACTTTACCGCTGTGCTTTATTTTATATGGAATAGAATATTTTTCTCTTTGTAGATAATTATCAACATTTTCTTTCAATAAACAATAATAAACTGAGCCTCTCCCTTTCCATGGTGGTCTCATGTGCCAAGTGCAAGTTGTTTCTGATGTTTTTGAACCTTTATATTCTTCTGTAATGGGCACGGTTATGTTGTCCCAACCTCTCCTTGTCCCTCTAAATCAGTCAAGCTGTCCAAGGGTTAGTGCTAGAGCCCAACGAAACAAAATTGTTTCCAGTTTCTCACAGCTCAGGGGAGGCTGCTATCAGAGTACAGAGCTGTCCAACTATGCAAGACCAAATCTTTTCAATATTTTGTTAAGTGTGGTATTTTTTCCTAACAGTGATCATAACTTTTGCTAGAACATACATACCCTGAAAACAAGGAGTTGATTTTACTTTGTTGAGCTTCAGATGACATAAAAGCCCCAAAATAACCCTCCAATCAAATAAATAAAAAGCCAGAGAAAGTATTAAAAATTGCCATGCGTTACAAACATACTGGGAAGAGGTAAAGAAATCAGCCAAAATATTAAATTTTAAAATTTAAATAAAGGAATTTAATATTTGTACATATCTATTCAAGAAAACAGGAAGAATACTAGAAAAAAACCATTTCAAATCCTTTTTCCTTTTGGCATAAACTCTGCCAAACAAGGAACAAAGTTACTTTCTGCAATGGCAACCTTTTCCTACCATTAGTGTTTTTGTGCAGGAATAGTAGATTGGTGCTCTATCTTCTGAACTCTGTTCAGGCTTGTAACCAGCAGCTAGACCATGTGGCAGCAGGCAGGACCCTAGAAATCTAGTAGCAAGCCTTCCTTACTTGAGCTAGGAAAATTAATGTATGAGTGGATTTCAGAGTCTAGCTTCCACAACTTACAATTATCCTTGTCTTAGTTATTACATTTTTTGACCTTATATACCTTTTTTCTTTTGGGTGTCTGTTCTGCTGTCCACATTTTCCTTTTGGTTTCATCAAAGTTTTATTTTAAAGCAGCCTTCCCATTGCTCTGTTACTTCTTATAAGCCCGTTTATATTTTTTATTCCTTCTCAAAGGTAGAAATGGCACTTTGAGACCTCGCTGAGCACAACCACGCACTCTTAATTTACATTTCCTCTTTTCTTCAAAACCAAAATTTACATTTCCTCTTTTCTTCAAAACCATGAATTTTGATGCACACAGGTCTCTGTTGAAATAACTATAATACTTGCTTTTAAAAAGACCCTATATAGTAAGCAATACCTAGCAAGACTAGTTATGATTATTGTCTTCTTCTGCTGCTGCTTGTGCTATTAGATTTCACTAGTACTCTGTTACAGATTTGGAAAACTGCCTTAAGTGTCCTACTGTACTGTAATACTGGGTTGATTCATTATTTAGCATTAAATATTTTTGAAGTTAACTGCAAGTAATTTGTTGATAACACATGAATAGTCTAATCTCTAGCACTGCAGTATTTCACTCTTGTCAAGAAAGAGGAAACTACTTTTCCTTCTCCTTTCTTTCTTATTTTTTGTGCTCATTTGTGAGTTTCCTCCTCCTTCCCTGGATGACAAATCATATCATCTTACTACTTGTGCAGGAAACCCTTTCTTTTTCTGGATTAGTTTTCTGCTTAGTTAATGAGTTTGATCAGCTAAAAGAAGTCTACTAGGTGGTGGGAGTGTCTCAAAGTGTGAGAGAAAGAAGTGGCAGCAACAAGTTGTTATAGCCCCACATGTTATCTATTGAAATCGCAGTCTTGCTGTTAGGATTTCCATTTACTAAAAAACTTCTATAAGGTGGTAAACTGACCCACCTGAAGTGTCTTTTAATAGCTTTGGCTGAAGTGGGCATATGGACTTTATTGTACAGGAGTTTTTATTTTGCCAGCCGGGTCCTCAATCACTTGACTTTCATTCTTTGTAAAACCATCAGTAAATTAATTGGCAAACTTTTTCTTACAAGATATATGAGAACAAGTAGGGGTTGTTAAAAAAATTTTTTTAAGCATTTCTCCTACCATAAAAGGAAGAGAAATGTACAAGATAGGTTCATGCCAAAACACAGGACTAGACTGTTCACAAGTTTATAAACTGTAAACTGCGCATCTTGCCATTTGCTCTTACACTGCCAATTACTGTAATCAGACAACTACTGTAAATCTGAAGAATACCCAGTAGTGACACTCATGAAAGCTGGTTGCCATAGCTGTCAGACATAACTTGTATTTCATTTTACCTTGGAGCAGAGGAACGCAGTCCCTTCTGGAAAGGCTGTGGCAAGGCCCTGGAATAATTTGTTTCAGTCTTATGAGGTCTTACACAGTATGCACAATGTTATCAGTGTCTTGTCAGCATCCTGTCTATTAGCCTTCCTATTTTCCCCTCTTTTTTCCTCTGGCTTACCAGAGTTTTTGTGTGGATGCTACTGCAAACAAGCAGCAATGTTGCAGGGTACAGTAAGTCTTACTACATAGGAGTGTTTACAGTGATTTGACAGGGAGGCCAAAAATGCTGGAGTTGTAGGGTGTTAGGGAAGATGAGAAATTCACAGCAGCTGATTTACTTTCTGTATAAATTCATAGTGTATTCATGTGACATCTCTCTCAGCATGAACACCAAAAAAGGAAGAGAAAAAATGTATTTCCATCTACAGTCGGATACTGTTAGCAGTACTTTTTCTAAAGAATGTAGGAATTCCCAGAGTACATTTTAAACTGGAAAGCAGAGGCACAGCCTACAAGTATGACAGAGCTTAGCTTCCTTTTACCCAGTTTCAGAGTGTGAGAATATTTTCATTAATCATATTTCTTAACACTATCTCCCATATTGTCCAGGCAGTTAACTCCTTTAATTGCAAGAGAAATTATTCCAAAAAAGGTGTTATTTTGAAATTGACTTTTTAACTTTGAAAAAATGATTAAGAGACAAATAAATGAAAGGTTATACTAACAAAAGGATGAAGATGTCAAACAACAGACAATGAAAATCACATAACCAGTCGTGGCTTGAACTGATTGAAAATAAGAGATGTCACATATGCTTCTGCTCACATCAGGTGGCCAGAGATTTCATGACATCTCTGTGCACAGAAATGCCCCTTCTATGTACTGATTCAATATCCCTATTTATCAGAAAGTTATATATATATAGCTTTAATCACTTGATTAACAAGTTAAGTCTTCTCAGTGGGTCTAGCAAGCTTCAGAGTTGATGCAAGATAAGTGATAAAAGCAGGTGCATGCAGTTATTTGTACGGGTGTGTGTGTGCAAGTGAAACAAATACAAAAGAAACACAATCTCATTTCAGTAGGAGCAAGTTGTTGGATTGACCTAAGCAGTGTTGGGAGAAATATCCTGATTCAACATGGACCCCATGCACTGCCCTCCAAATGGTAGCAGATAGGAGAAGGTAATACTGTACACTGTGAAAAAGAATCATAGAATTATAGAATTTAACGGTTGGAATGGACCTTACAGATCATCTAGTCCCAACCCTCCCTGCCAAGGGCAGGGACACCTCCTCACTAGATCAGGTTGCTCAGAGCTTCATCCAGCCTGGTCTGGAACACTGCCAGAGTCAGGGCAACCTGTTCCAATGTCTCACCACCCTTAGAGTAAAAAACCTTTCTCACATCCAACCTAAACTTTCCCTCCTTCAGTTTGAATCCGTTACCCCGTGTTCTACCATTGGAGCTGCTAACAAAGAGTCCCTCTCCAGCTCCCTTGTAGGCCCTTTGGATATTGAAAAGTTGCTATAAGGTCTCCAGGCAGTCTGCACTTCTCCAGGCTGAACAGCCCCAACTTCCTCAGCCTGTCCTCATAGGGGAGATGCTCCAGCCCTCTTATCAACTTCATGGTCTCCTGTGGACTTGCTCCAACAGTTCCATGTCCTTCTTATGTTGAGGACACCAGAACTGCATGCAGTATTCCAGATGAGGTCTCACAAGAGTAGAGGGGAAGAATCACCTTTTTTCACCTGCTAGCTACGCTGCTTTTGATGCAACCCAGAATTCCATTGGCTTTCTGGGCTGCAAGCAAACACTGCTGGCTCATGGTGAGCTTCTCATTCACTGTCACTCCCAGACCTTTCTCCTCACTGCTGTTCTCAATTAATTCCCTACCCAACCTGTAGCTGTGCCTGGGATTCCCATGGCCCAGATGTAGGACCTTGCACTTCGTTTTGCTAAACTTCATGAGGTTTGCTGAGGTTTGCTTTGCCCCCCCTCTCAAGCCTGTCAAGGTCCCTCTGGATCACCTCCCTTCCCTTCAATGTGTCAAATGCTCCATACAGCTTGGTGTCATCAGAGAACTTGCTGAAGGGTATATTCAATCCCACTGTCCATGCTGCCAACAAAGATGTTGAACAGTATCTGCCCCAGCACTGACCCCTGAGGGTCACCACCCATCACTGGCCTCCATGTGGACAATGACCCACTCTGTTTGCAACCATCCAGACAGTTCCTTATCCACCGAGTGGTCCACCCATCAGATCCATGTCTCTCCAATTTAGAGACAAGGGTGTTGTGCAGCACAGTGTCAAATGCTTTGCATAAATCCAGGCAGATTATATCGGTTGCTCTGCCCCTATCTAAAAATTCCATGGCCCCATCATAGAAGGCCACCAAATTTGTCAGGCCTGGCTTGCCCTTGGTAAAGCCATGTTGGTTATTACCGATCACCTCTTTGCTTATCATGTGCCTACGCATAGCTTCCAGGAGAATCTGCTCCATTATCTTGCCAGGCACAGAGGTGATACTGGTTGGTCTATAGTTCCCTGGTTCTTCTG
>NW_008684928.1:0-3134 GCF_000695815.1 Acanthisitta chloris | reverse complement strand
TTTGGGGGTCCCTGAGGGTTTTGGGGTCCCTAATCCCTCCCCCCACAGCGGGTGCTGCTCCCCCATGGGTACCCCGAGAGTGTCAGCCCTGACTACCTGGAGTACCAGTGCTGGGACGGAGTGCAGGTGGGACTGGGAGCTCTGGGAGGGGACTGAGGGATTGGGAAGGACTGGGCTGGACTGGGCTGGTCCATAGTGGTATATATTGGTTCAAACTGGTCTGTATTGGCCTATATTGGCTCATACTGGTTCCTACTGGTCCGCACTGGTCCCTACTGCTCCATATTGGTCCATACTAGTCTTTACTGTTCCTTACTGGTTTCTACTGGTCCTTACTGGTCGCTATTGGTCTCTACTGACCCTGACCCTCACGTGGGACCACTGGGAGTGACACTGAGCCATTCTGGGATCACTGGGAGGAAGCACCAGGAACTCTTTGGCGGCATCTCCAAGCCCCATACTGGTCCCTATTGGCCCCTAGTGGTCCATACTGGTCCTTACTGGTCCCTACTCGTCCACACTGATCCTGACTCTCACGTAGGACCACTGTGGGTGACACTGGGCCATACTGGGAGCACTGGGAGGGAGCACCAGGGGCTCTCTAGAGTCTTCCCCAAGTCCTATACTGGTTCCTATTGACCCATACAGGTCCCTACTGGTTTATACTGGCTTTCACTGCTCCATATTGGTCCCCCCTGGTCCTGACCCTCACATGGTCCCACAAGGCGTGACACTGAGCCATCCTGGGTGACACTGGGCCATACTGGGAGCACTGGGAGGAAGCACCAGGAGCTCTTTGGAGGCATCTCCAAGCCTCATACTGGTCCCTACCATTCCTTCTTGGTCCTTACTGGTTTATACTGGTCCACACTGGTCCCTACTGATCCTGGCCCTCATGTGGGACCACTGGGGATGAGACTGGGCCATACTGGGAGCACTGGGAGGAAGCACCAGGAGCTCTTTGGAGGCATCTCCAAGCCTCATACTGGTCCCTACCATTCCTTCTTGGTCCTTACTGGTTTATACTGGTGCAGGCGCTGTGTTCCAGCCTGGTGGGGTCCCTGGCCACTCGGGCCGTGCTCCAGGCTGTGGGCGTTGGGGACGAAGCTGCGACCGTGGCCGGAGCCACCGCGACCTGGCTGCTCCGCGGTGAGACTGGAAACTGGCACTGGGAACCCCAAATCCAAACTGGGAACCTCAAATCCAAACTGGGAACCCCAAAATCCAGACTGGGATCCACAAAATAGGCACTGGGAACACCAAAACAGGCCCTGGGAACTGCAAATCCAAACTAGGAACCCCAAAATCCAAACTGGGAACCCCAAAATCCAGACTGGGATCCACAAAATAGGCACTGGGAACACCAAAACAGGCCCTGGGAACTGCAAATCCAAACTAGGAACCCCAAAATCCAAACTGGGAACCCCAAATTCGAACTGGGAACCCCAAAATCTAAACTGGGAATGCCAAACCAGCTCTGGGAATCCTAAAATCCAAAATGGGAACCTCAAAATTGGCACTGGGAGCCCTAAAATTGGCAATGGGATGCCCAAATCCAAACTTGGAACCCTGAAATCTGAACTGGGAACCCCAAATCCAAACTGGGAACCTTGAAATTGGCACTGGGAACCCTAAAATTGGCACTGGGAAACCCAAAGTCCAAACTGGGAATGCTAAAATGGCACTAGGAACCCCAAATTTGCATTGGGAACCTCAGATTGGGACTGGGAAGCCCAAAATCCACATTGGGAACCCCAAAATCCAAACTGGGAGCCCTGAAATTCACACTAGGAATCACAAAATTGGCACTGGGAACCCCAAAATGGCACTGGGAAATGTAGAATTGGAACTGGGAACCCCAAAGTCCACACTGGGAACCCCAAATCCAAACTGGGAACCTCAAAATAGGCACTGGAAACCCCAAAATCTGAACTGGGAACCCCAAATCCAAACTGGGAACCTCAAAGTCCGAACTGGGAAACTGAAAATCCAAGCTGGGCACCCTGAAATCCAAACTGGGAGCCCAAAATCCAGACTGGGAACCCCAAATTGGGCAGTGGGAACCCCGAAATTCAAACTGGGAACCCCAAATCCAAACTGGGAACCTCAAAGTCCGAACTGGGAAACTGAAAATCCAAGCTGGGCACCCTGAAATCCAAACTGGGAGCCCAAAATCCAGACTGGGAACCCCAAATTGGGCAGTGGGAACCCCGAAATTCAAACTGGGAACCCCAAATCCAAACTGGGAACCTTGAAATTGGCACTGGGAACCCTAAAATTGGCACTGGGAACCCCAAAGTCCAAACTGGGAATGCTAAAATGGCACTGGGAACCCCAAATTTGCATTGGGAACCTCAGATTGGGACTGGGAAGCCCAAAATCCACATTGGGAACCCCAAACTCCAAACTGTGAACCCCAAAATCTGCACTGGGAAGCCCAAGATTGGCACTGTGAACCCCAAAATCCTAACTGGGAACACCAAATCAGCACTGGGAACCCTGACATCCAAACTGGGAACCCTAAAATTAGTGTTGGGAATCCAAAGTTTGTGTTGGCACCCAAAAATTGACACCTTGGACCCCAAAATTGGTGTTGGCACCCCAAACGTTTTGTTGGGACCTCAAAATTGGTGTTGGGAACCCAAAGTTGCCATTTTTGACCAAAGCTTATCCCCAAAATTGTAATGTTTGCCCTGAAATTGAAATTTTTGTCCCGAAGATTGCCATTTTTGACCCCAAATTGTCATTTTTAGCCCCAAACTATCATTTGAAACCCAAATTTGACCCTTGAAATTATTGTCCCAAAGATTGCCATTTTTGACCCCAAATGGTCATTTTCGACCTCAAACTTGTCATTTTTAGCCCCAAGCTATATTTGAAACCCAAATTTGGCCCCAAAATTGCCACTGCTGACCCTAACATTGAAATTTTTACCCCCAAAATTGACATTTGACAGCCAAATTTGACCCCAAAATTGACATTTTTGAGCTGGAATTGTCATTTTTTCCCAGATGGAATCGGAATCGTCACTCGAGTGACCTTTGTGTGTTCCCAGGGGTGAGACTGGGGGCACTGGGAGCACTGCGAGGGGATTGGGAGGGACTGGTAGGGAGTGGGAGGGGATTGAGGGACTG
>NW_008684927.1:0-484 GCF_000695815.1 Acanthisitta chloris | reverse complement strand
TAAGCATAACAAAATAACATGAGCTATTACCTTTCCCTATGTATCCAGTCTGAGCATCAAAAAGAAAAACTTATCAACTGGCATCCAGGAATGCAATTTCAGCCATTCCATGGAAATTCTATGCATTTTAACCAGGACTTTAATGACTTTGGAGTAGCAACTGACAGCGAATACAAAAATAATCACCTTTACTGGCAAACCAACCCTGCAAATGTGAGATGCAAACGTGAGGGAAGGTGAGGAGGAGAAAAGGGTGAGAGGAGGGAAGGAGAATGAAGAAAACTTCAGTACCAAATTGAGTCTATGTGGGAAGAGGAACACAGACATGAGAAGACACAGATGAAAGGGCAAAGAGGTAGAGAACATATTGCCATGACACAGGATGGGAAACCTGCACTTTACCACAGCCCTGCAGTCAGGTATTACTCCAGCCAGGACACCAAACAGCTCAGTGTCTCACACAGAATCATAGAATCAACCAGGT
>NW_008684926.1:0-1977 GCF_000695815.1 Acanthisitta chloris | reverse complement strand
TCCAGAGCAAAATCGAGGATGAACAAGTGCTGGGCATGCAACTACAGAAGAAGATCAAGGAGCTGCAGGCAAGTCTCCATTCCTTTCCCTCTCAGCCCCAGGCTTAGCTCAGGTAGGAGAAGGGCACTGGTGTGAAGGGTCCCTGATGTTCTCCAGGCTCGTATTGAGGAACTGGAGGAGGAAATTGAGGCCGAGAGAACCTCTCGCGCTAAAGCAGAGAAGCATCGGGCTGACCTGTCCAGGGAGCTCGAGGAGATCAGCGAGCGCCTGGAAGAAGCAGGAGGGGCCACGACAGCTCAGATTGAGATGAACAAGAAGCGTGAGGCAGAGTTCCAGAAGATGCGCCGTGACCTCGAGGAGGCCACGCTGCAGCACGAGGCCACGGCTGCCGCCCTGCGCAAGAAGCACGCGGACAGCACCGCTGAGCTCGGGGAGCAGATCGACAACCTGCAACGCGTCAAGCAGAAACTGGAGAAAGAGAAGAGTGAGATGAAGATGGAGATTGATGACCTGGCCAGTAACATGGAGTCTGTCTCCAAATCCAAGGTACTAAACAATATACTGAACACAACTTGAAAATAAATCATATTTAGAAAATACACCCAAGTTACCATGTAAATCCTTCTTTCCGAATGGGACTGTGTTTCTAACCTATGCTATAGAGCAGTCCATAGCTTGCAAGTCTGTTCACATTTTTCTGGATAGAATCCTGCTGATCAGAATAAAGAGGCATTTATATAATAATCTTCTTTTCTCTTTGATCTCCACAGGCAAACCTGGAGAAGATGTGCCGCACACTGGAAGATCAGCTGAGTGAGCTCAAGACAAAGGAAGAAGAGCATCAGCGCATGATCAATGACCTCAATACTCAAAGAGCTCGTCTGCAGACAGAAGCAGGTGAGACAGCCTCCCCTGTGCCTACCAAAACAGCTTTTTTCAGTCACAAATGACAATGAATACATCTTCTTTACGTGTGCCTTCCCAGGTGAATACTCACGCCAGGTGGACGAGAAAGATGCTCTGATTTCTCAGCTGTCAAGAGGCAAACAGGCTTTCACCCAACAGATTGAGGAACTCAAGAGGCACTTAGAGGAAGAGATAAAGGTGATGAGTTTTCCTACAGCTGGTTACTGAAAACACTCATAATTTCATACTGCACAGAGGGGACAGAAGGTTCTTAGCACAGGCCATAGTTGGGATTTTCATTTCTGCAGGAATGTGATTAGTGGACTTTGTCCTCCAGGCTTACATCTGTCATTCATTGCACACACCCTCTGAGCAGTCATGTTTTCAGTGTGAAGTTAATTCATGGAAGAGATTTTTCAGGATATTACCATTCCCTGACCAAATCCCACTCTCTACCTAGGCCAAGAACGCCCTGGCCCACGCCTTGCAGTCTGCTCGCCACGACTGTGACCTGCTCCGGGAGCAATATGAGGAGGAGCAGGAAGCCAAGGGGGAGCTGCAGCGAGCCCTGTCCAAGGCCAACAGCGAAGTGGCTCAGTGGAGAACCAAATACGAGACGGACGCGATTCAGCGCACGGAGGAGCTGGAGGAGGCCAAGTACGTGGGCAATGTGGGGAAGAAAAAACTGGAATAGACTAAAAAGGGAAGAGTGAAGAAACAACTGCAGCTTATAAAAAGTTAAGGCTGTGCTTGGTAAGAGGGTAAGGGCTGAGGTAAAGTATATCCTCCAAAGGGTGAATCTTAGGAAAAGTGGAGGAAAATATTCCCTTGGCCCACAGAATGGTAAAGCAAACTGTGGTCAGAGAAGTGTTTGTTGAAGCCTGTGAATCAGAACTGGGAAAATGAAGACTGGCTGGGAGACAACTTGTACTGTCTATTCATAGGATACATACACAACGTAGTGGTAAAACATCCTGTTGGGAAAAGCCCATCTGTCATGCACCACAGCATCTCGTTTGCTCTCAAACAATTAACTGTGCTTACCACCTCCCAGGAAGAAGCTGGCCCAGC
>NW_008684925.1:0-2063 GCF_000695815.1 Acanthisitta chloris | reverse complement strand
CCTCAGCGCCACCAACAGGTCCCCAGGGCCACCATCAGGTCCCCAGGGCCACCGTGCCGAGATGAGTTTCCTAGGCTCCCAGCGGTGTTTTGGCTCAGGGGGAGTTGAGCAGCTTAGGCAGGAGGAGCATCTTTGGGTGCTGTCCCCAGCGCCGTGGGCAGCTTTGCCTGATCCCAGTGGGAAGCGTCTCAGCATTCCCAGTTTGGCTCCCCCAGGGCAGGCAGCACCATCGTGGTGATGTCCCAAAGGCAGGAGGTGCTGTCTCATGTCGCCATCCGTCAGGGATCGTCTTGGTATCGTCAGTCTCTTCCCTCCGTGCCTTCCCCTAATCCACGGCGCAGCCACTGGACCCGGCGCCAGCACCTGATGCTGGGAAAAGTTGGGGAAAGTCCAGGATTTATAAGGTTTAGGGAAAATTCAAGCTTTGGCATTCTACAAGGTTTGAGGCTGGGGTGGGGGTCTCAGTGAAACCCTCACTGCTGGCAGCGTCGTAGCTGATGTGTCGGCTGTGAGCTCTGTCCTGTGTTCCTGGTCTCTGCTCCAGATCTCCATGCTGGGATTGGGCAGCTGGTGGGTTCTGGCAGCAGCCCTGGCACCCTCAAAGAGCTCAGTTACACCAGTGCTTCCCAGGCTGGCGTGCCTCATCCCTGCTGCTTTTCCAGTCTTGTCAGTGAGGAGAGTTCCTACGGAAAAGAGAAAGGCTAGTCTTGCCACCTTGGAGATATCCCAAATTCCTCCTGGAGCTCCATTCTTGTTGGCCATTTGGCTTGGTGTGGTCCAGTTGAGTACTGGGAGGCAGAGGCAAGGAAGAGGGGCAGCACAGCCTTCGTATATACCTGGTCCCGACAGCAAAGCAAATCCTGCTGGGAGCCTGCGCTGCTCCACTGGGACGTGTGATGGCCAGGAAAAGGCATTGGCACCTCTGCTACCACTGACTCCCAACTAGGCTGTGCTGGTGGCCATGCCATGCCAGCTGGGACATCACCAGCTTGGGGATGGGCTCTGTTATCCTGGCTCTGGCTCCAGAGCTGGACAGACGGATGATGGATGGGCTGGCACAGGTGGCAAGGTCAGGGATAAGAGGATGTGTTAAGCATCCAGTTTTCCAGCATCCCTTTGGCACAGAGCCATTGGATTTGGAGCTGGGGGGTCCATGCTGAGGGTCTGGCTGCTGTACCCACCTCCTGCTACCAGGGGCTGATCCGGGCACGGGCAGGGTGCACTGGCACGGAGCTGGCAGGAGCTCGCGCCTCCAGCTGGCGCGGGGCCGAGCGGAGCCAGATTTAGTTTCCTGTGACTGAGAGGTTGTAAATTGAACTAATTTAGGATTCGATAGGAAAATGAAAGGAGGTCGGCGACAGCGCGGGGGGGTGGCAGTGCCCCGTGTGCCTTCAGTCCCGACCGTGGGGCTCCGTCCATCCCAGCTCTCCACTCCTCTCCACTCCCCTCCCTCCTCTCTCTCTCTCTTCCTCCCACCTTTCACTCTTTCTTCACCTCTTTTTGTTGGTTTTTTGAAGCTATTTATCCTTCCCCCTCCCTCTCTCCCTGCTGCTGGCATTGCACGATGGCTCAGCTTCACCCTGCGGTCTTGGCCGGCAGCACCGGCACTGGGTTAGGGTCAGTGGCTGATGCTGAAGGTGACTCCTCAGTGGTCTCACGAGGACTTGTGTCCCCTGATCTTGTGGCCATGAGCTTTCCAGGCTGCCCTGGGCACCAGCAGGGCTCCTGCATGTGCTGCCACCCCAGCATGGGGTCGGCTGCATGGCCAGCACCAGGCAGCACTGCTTCCTCGCCTGTCCACCAGGTCTGGGCTTCTCCTCTTTCTGTGTCCCACTGGAGCCGTGTCCACATCCCCCATCCCATGACTCGGGGGCTGGGCGCCTCTCACCTCAGTGGGTGCCTCTGCGCTGGCAGCCTGGCTTGGCCCTGGGGATGCCTGGCTTGCTGGCATGTCACCACCACGGGGGTTCAGCCCCTCCACGGCTGTGGGAGCTCCGTCCCGGGGGGATGCTGAGCCCCTATGGCACTGGTGATGGGTGCTGGGCTGGACTGGGAGGGACAGG
>NW_008684924.1:868-1778 GCF_000695815.1 Acanthisitta chloris | reverse complement strand
AAGGTTCTAGAAGGTTCTAGAGGGTTCAAGAGGGACTTGAGGAGGTCCTAGAAGGCCCTAGAAGGTCCTAGAAGGTCCTGAGGAGGTCCTAGAAGGTTCTAGAAGGTCCTGAGCAGGTTCTAGAAGGTCCTAGAAGGTCCTAGAAGGTCCTGGGGAGGTTCTAGAAGGCCCTAGAAGGTCCTAGAAGGTCTTGAGGAGGTTCTAGAAGGTTCTAGAAGGTCTTAGGGAGGACCTAGAAGGTTCTAGAAGGTCCTAGAAGGTCCTGAGAGGTTCTGGGGAGGTTTTGAGGTGTCCTAGGAGGTCCTAGGAGGTCCTAGAAGGTCTTGAGGAGGTTCTAGAAGGTTCTAGAAGGTCTTAGGGAGGACCTAGAAGGTTCTAGAAGGTCCTAGAAGGTCCTGAGAGGTTCTGGGGAGGTTTTGAGGTGTCCTAGGAGGTCCTAGGAGGTCCTAGAAGGTCTTGAGGAGGTTCTAGAAGGTTCTAGAAGGTTCTAGAGGGTTCAAGAGGGACTTGAGGAGGTCCTAGAAGGCTCTAGAAGGGCCTGTTCTGGAAGGGCCTAGAAGGTCCTGGGAGGGTTTGGGAGGTCCTGGGGAAGTTCCAGAAGGTTCCAGAAGGTTCTGGGAGGTTCTGGGAAGGTTCCAGAAGGTTCCAGAAGGTTCCAGGAGGTTCTGAGTGCTGCCTGTGCCCCGTGCCCAGGGACCCAGTCTGCCCACAGCAGCTCCTTCCAGTTGGAGATGGCCCAGGAAGGATTCAGCGCAGCCATGTCACCAGTAAGTGTCCATCTCAGCTCCTCCACGGGGGGGGAGGGACATGAGGACCCCAAAAAGGTCCTTTGTGGCCCCAAGAATGTCCTTGGTGGCCCCAAAAGGGTCATGGGGACCCGAAGAAGGTCCTTGGTGGCTCCAGGGGGGGC
>NW_008684924.1:0-483 GCF_000695815.1 Acanthisitta chloris | reverse complement strand
TGGTGACCCCAAGAAGGTCCTTGGTGGCCCCAGGAGGGTCTTGGTGACCTCAGGGGGGTCCTGGTGACCCCATGAGTGTCGTGGTGGCCCCAGAAGGTTCTTGGTGACCCCAAGAAGGTCCTTGGTGACCTCAGGAGGGTCCTGATGACCTCAGGAGGGTCGTGGTGACCCCAAGAAGGTCCTTGGTGTCCTTATGAGGCTCTTGGTGACCCCAAGAAGGTCCTTGGTGGCCCCAGGAGGGTCTTGGTGACCTCAGGGGGGTCCTGGTGACCCCATGAGTGTCGTGGTGGCCCCAGAAGGTTCTTGGTGACCCCAAGAGGCTCCTGATGACCTCATGAGGGCCACGGTGACCCCATGAGGGTCATGGTGACCTGGTGGTGACCTCAGGAGGTTCTTGGTGACCTCAAGAAGGTCCTTGGTGGCCCCAGGAGGCTCTTGGTGACCCCAGGAGTGTCATGGTGACCTCAGGAGGGTCATGGTGAC
>NW_008684923.1:0-369 GCF_000695815.1 Acanthisitta chloris | reverse complement strand
TCCTCCCAGTCCACTCTGAGTTACTTCCCAGTTCCTCCCAGTTCCTCCCAGTCCCTCCCAGTCCCTTCGAATCTCCTCCCAGTCCACTCTGAGTTACTTCCCAGTTCCTCCCAGTTCCTCCCAGTCCCTCCCAGTCCCTTCAAATCTCCTCCCATTCCGCTCTGAGTTACTTCCCCGTTCCCTCCCAGTTCCCTCCCAGTTCCTACTGGGAAGGGGCGTGGCCTCCCAGTATGGATCCCACCAGGACCCTCAGCCTCCTCCTCCTCTTACTGGGTGAGTTCCCGCCCCAAACTGGGAATCACTGGACCCCAAACTGGGAACCCTTAACCCCCAAACTGGGACCCCTCACCCCCAAACTGGGAATCCTTA
>NW_008684922.1:64940-69136 GCF_000695815.1 Acanthisitta chloris | reverse complement strand
CTTACAGGTGCTGATGAAAAAACTGCTCCGAATGACAGATTGTAATATCGTGTCCTCTCTGTTTCTATTCTTACTTCAGCAAATCCTGGACCATTTTGGCTCCACCCTGATCTCCTGCCTGAAAATATGTACGGAACAGGTTTTTCTCTAATCTTTAGCAACATCGTTGCTTAATTATTACGTTGTGGTGTTGTCACTAGGCTGGTATGTTAAATATGATATAATCCTGCTTCTGAAAAGTACTTGCAGCAGGATCTCTTCATGAACAAGTACACTGTGCTTCTTGCATTCCTTTTGCCTTCCAACATTTTCTTCACTCATTTCATCAGTGAAACCTTAGATTTTTAACGCATTTCTGTTTCTGCTGACCAGAATAGGAGATAATTACTGGCACCTGTAAGATGTTATCATCCCAGTGGTTAAGTCTCTCCCACAATCTGAGGTCAACTTCCACAAGTTGCACCAAGGGAAAACTACTTGTCCTTGTCTTGGCTTATAGTGTACCTTCAGAAGAGCCATCAGTGCAAAGCTGCAGTGAAAGACTGGTTTGCAGTGAAGACGTAACTTTAGACAGCCCTATAATTTCCTTTTCATGTTGCACCCTGATAAGGGACAATATGTTAGAGTTCCAGGAAGGGATAACAGAGGGAAGAGGGGAACGTAGTATAGCTTTATTTAAAAGTCTGTACGATCATGCTTGGCTTTTAAAATAGCTTTTTGGAGTTTGTTTGGTGCTGTGTTCAATAAATTATACTGTTTTTCCAGGTTTGCTATCAGTTAAGTGACTAGTCCAGGGTGTTTCAAGACCTCTACCCTGATTACCTGGAGGATTATGATTAATAAATCCTGGCATACAAAGGCAGTTAAACACCTGTGTTTTGCCTTCCTTATAACCTCAGATTTAAGCCAAAATCTTTTCTGCTTCTAACTCCCTAACTTCAGTGTTGTTTTCCATTGCTGCTTATAGAAAATGGATCTGTCTGTTACAGCCCAATCAGTTGTATTCATATCAGTAAAACAGCACAACACACTTCCACCAGACTTCTTGAATTAATAATTTGCAGATTGCCTTTTGAAATTGGCTCTTACATTGGCTTACGGAAATCCTGTGTTAGCTCAGAGTCGAAGTGTGCAATCAGCAAGTGATGAGAGACAATATGTATCGAGTTGTGAGCATTGGTTGGAAAACTCATCTTGTAGAGCTGATGGAGAATTGTACCCCATCTGTATTATACCACACATGCACCTGTTAAATGTTTCACTAGGCTTTATTTGCTGTCATCTGATTTCTTACTTATTTTTTATCAAAAAATAATTTGAAATTAGGCTTTTGATCAACAATAGCTCAGATACTTACAGGAATATTACCTCATATTTTAACTTCAGTCTCTGTCCTTCACTTTTTCTCTAAAATACTTCATTTCCTTTAGATTTGCTGCTTCCTCTAAAAAATTTTGTGTTTGTTCTTTGGGACAAACATTTGGGGAACATCTTGAAAATCCTGTACAGATGCAGAGGATTGGATTTGGATACCACAGCGATGGATAAGTAATGACAGGAAGATTCCCTTGCAGGCACCCCATGTGAGGATTATTCCCTCCCTTCCCTTTCCCAGGTGGAATCGTTCCCTCTGATGAAGTTCATTAGGTATTCTTCTCTCCAGATTAAATCTTAACTCTGCTCAGATGTTTAAACTGACACTATCTTTTGCCATCTTTGAAGGTGTTCAAGTCCAATAAGCAGCCTAAACCTGATCCATGAGGCAGCACCACATCCCATCCTTTAGCTTCTACATCCCTGTAGCCAGAAATAGGAAATAAAACTTGTAATCTGACTGTTTTCATTGTATTATTATAGGAGAACAACTGTGAAATATGGAAGTGTTTCATGCCTTTAGTAATATTATGAGGAGTATTGCCACTAGCTGGGGCTCCAGTAAATCCTGCAGAGCTCCAAATCATTGAGTTTTTAAAGGAATCTCTCATAATGGCCCCGAAATTCAATAAAACATTTGTGAAATTAGATTGGGATATGTACATGTATATGTGCGTGCGTGTAAATCTTTAATATTTTATCCTTAATATGCATATAATAGTGGCTAAGAGAGAATGTTCTCTTCTGAGCAAGATAATTTCAGAGAGATGAGAATAGGATTTTTACTGTATTGGTATTCAGGTGATAAATCATCTTCTATTGCAGCACTCTTGAAATTAGCAGCTGAAATGGCATTCCACACTGAAAGGCACAATATTGGGGAATTAAATTTATTGATAAACATGGTCTTGGTTGTTATTTCATTTTTCCTAACCAGGTATTTTGTAGGAAAATATACATCTTCTGTTTACTTCTGTTTGCTAATGCTTTGATAAATCAGACATTTTTAGTATTCTATCAATGGCAAAAGTCTAATTGCCTTATTGTATTCTGATTTATTTCTTTCCTTACTTTCTTTGCATCTGCAGCCCAACAAATGAGTCTCCAAAGAGATATATGTTATGATACAGTGTCAGTGAAATTAATCCTGATCAATTTTAAAGTTCACATTTTTATTTGATGACTTTCCTGGGAATCACTAAAACTGAGATTGACTCGGCCTCTTTTTGTTGGTTAAACATTGTTGTTTGAGAGCACTGGATACAGCAGCAGAAATCTCATTATGATTTAACAGTTCTGGGTCTGTAGGAGAGAAAAGCAACATAAGCAATGATGTTCTACTAATTAATAGACACCAAATCTTGCTCTTTGCTGACACCAATTAAAAGGTCTCAAGAAGGGTTAGTGGGGAAGAGTCATACCTGCCTGAGAACACCTTACCTGGCTAAGGGCTGACATACAGCCTGAGGTCCCTGTGTGTAAGTATATAGCAAGATAAATGCTTCTGGCTTTCTAAAATCCAGGCTCTCTCTTTCCTTCAGAATTTCAGTCCTGCAGTGCTTGTGAACTCACATTATCTCTAGAAGAAACTGGAGTTTTAGGTTGTTAAGGGAAAACAGAAATGAGTTTTATTCCCTTTTTTCCCCTCTCTATTTTTTATTGGAAAAGAGATTGTTCTCAATTTATAAATGCTTCCACACCCAGATTAGCATCAGAAAATGCTTCTATGTAATAACCATTTAGCAGTATAAACCTAACTGTCCTGGCATTTAGGTAGTTTTTGAGGTGATTTCATTTGTTTATGTATTTGATTCGTTGACAGAACTCGTGTTTTTTTCAGGTATTCATGGCAGGTGATACTTTTGACCCAAAGGAAACAAAAGACTTAAGTGTTTTGATTGTGTGATTCCTGCCTTCCCTAAATCAAAGAGGATGGGAACACACAAGAGTTATTGCTATCAAAAGGAAATAATTATATTGTCCACAGTGCGCAACAAATCATATCTTAAACCTCTCTCCCCACTCTCCCCCTACCTTGGGGTAAGTTTAAATAGCATAACCAGCTCCTGTGAGGAAACCAGATTCTTCTTTTTTTTATAGTTAATGTCAAACAAACATTTATTTCAGGTGCAAAGCCTCGGGATATGTTAGTGGAAACAGTGGCACTGCTGTTCTATTGCTTACTGCCCACTAAGTGGGTGGGAAAAGGGTACTGTGACCCTTTTACCCTTCCCACCAGTCTCCCTAACAGCTTTGGCCTTCGGGTCAGCTCAATTTCCCCTCCACTGAGTGGCCATTACTGCGGGAGGCTGTGATAAATGCTTTTTGGAGGGGCCAGCCCCGGCGGCAGCAGCACTGGGGAAGGATGGAGCCTGGTCCAGCCGCTCGGAGCGTGGAGACACAGACACACAGATGCCTGAGCACTCAGTGCTGTTCCCTAGCAACACGGCGGAGCTCACAAAAAAATGAATAGACCCACAAACAAAAATGAAAAGGAGATAAAAAAGAGTAAAAGTCTATGGGGCTCAAAGGTTAATATTCCTCTATCTAATAACTTAGTTTCAGAAAATTGCATTTTAACCTTTTTGAAGCATCCAGGAGAGAGATTTCTTGGGAATTAAATTAGAGCACATTTGTATGAAATGGGGGGGAGAGAAATTAAATGAAGAATTTATTATTTTTTTCCATCTTCCTACCCAGTATTTCAGCAATTCCTTGTATTTTCTGTTGACTGCTGCTCCACTTCCCTTCCCCATTGCCTATAGCCTGCAGCCTGGGGTAGAGCTAGTGATGTCTCCAGAGTGAAGCACTGTGGTATCATT
>NW_008684922.1:64606-64875 GCF_000695815.1 Acanthisitta chloris | reverse complement strand
ATCTTCCTTAGAGTGGAATAATTAGACCTTGTATCCCCTAATAATTAGGCCTTGTATCCCCTCTGTAGTCTACATCCATCTCACACCTCAGAGAGAAGGAGCAGTGAGTAACACCCTGAATGTATCTTCCTTAGAGTGGAATAATTAGACCTTGTATCCCCTAATAATTAGGCCTTGTATCCCCTCTGTAGTCTACATCCATCTCACACCTCAGAGAGAAGGAGCAGTGAGTAACACCCTGAATGTCACAAAGCAAAGGCAGAAGCAGG
>NW_008684922.1:50795-64568 GCF_000695815.1 Acanthisitta chloris | reverse complement strand
ACATGTGTGGCTTCTGGCTTGGGAGTCTCACTGCTTCCTGTGGCATTCCCATTCTCACCATGCATCAACATCCACTCCAGACCTGCAGCTGGTGATGTGCCAGCCCTCCTCCCACAGCTGCCAGCCCCTACCCCAGGTAGAAGTGGTCTAAAAGCTGGAATGCAGCTGGAATGGACTGGAAATGGAGAAGTCTGTGGTAGAGTAGGCTTGTTCTCCCAGGAGTACCTCCTTTAGCAAATAGTTTTGTTTCCTCTGATCTGTTTTCATTTAAACAACCAAAACTCTTTCAGATCAAATAACTTGCGTGGAGCTGAAGTTCATTTCTTTTAACTCCATTTCTGCTCCAGGCAGATGGAGCTTTCACCTTGCCTTCCAGCCCCACAGGGAACCATTATAAATTCCCCTTTTATTACATAAGCCTTATTTAAACCTCTGGATCCAAATTCCTGCTCCAGCTCCTGTGGTGTAAATCTGGAGTTACTCCCTGTGTTCCTGTGTGGTTATTTTGAGTCTGCAGCAGCCTGCTGGGGCAGGATCCAGCCCGTGAATTCCTTGGCTGCCAGGGAAATCCGGGCAAAGCGATTGTTCTATTTGTGTCATGGCTGTTATATTTAACTTCACAACAGAATGCCTTTAAACTTTACTGCCATCTTTAAACCAATGAGCTGTATGGTTAACTAATTTTCCTGTGCACTGTATAATACAGGATCAATAATGCTGTTTCCTCACATAATATATTTGCGCTCTTCCACTCACTCTCTTCATATCTATTGTATAATTACAAATACTGAAATTTATGAAGCATGTAAACCCGTGCTTTAAATACAGGAGATCACTCCAGTTGGGATGGTTGCTATTATTTAACATATTCCAATCAACATCTGCCACTGGAGACGGGGAATCTGTGAGTACAGGTGAAATGGTCTCACACAGGGCTGAGTCTCCCAGTGCTGGTGCCCACCAACCCCTCAGCTGAGCAGCCCAGCACATTCTCAGCTGGTGGGAGAGGCTGAGGGATGATAGGAACCACTGGGGGCTTTCCTAGTGGCAGAGGAATGATGCTTCAGCATAATCCTTGCACCCCTAGAACAGGAACCAAGAGTCATATCCAGGTTTTCCTTCATTCAGGAAAAAAAAAATAGTTTGCCATCTCATCAAGGCCATCATTTTATATGACACTGTGCTAATACCTTATTACTGGCTTCAGAAGGGGCAATCAGACACTTGATTCTAGCTGTTTCCCTATTTCTTTCTCTGCAAGGATACAGACAGTAATGAAAAGGCCAGAACTAATTAAAAGACAATAATTTCATGAAGGGGTGGTGATGATGATGAGGCAATAAACTGTGAGAACAAAGCTTGAGGGGTTTTAATGACTCATCAACCCCTTGATGGGAATTTAGCCTTACAATCACTATCCATTTATAATGATCAGTGCTATACCTTCCTTAAGAACAGGCAAACCACTCTGCTAATGGTGCCTATCACACTGGCACCCAACACTGAGTGGCCCTTTTGCTTACAGTGTCCCCTCCACTGCCAGGTCGCTGTGCTCAGAGTGTTCCCTATGTCCTGAGTTAATTTATGGCACTTTGAACTCTTGCTGTGTCAGAGCCTCAAGACATTCCAGTGACAATGTTATATCAGTTGTGTCTGGATGTGACTTACGGTGGATGCAAGGATGAGAAGCCAGATCCACAGTAAGGATGTGATTATGAATGCAGAAGGGGTTGCGCAACACAGCTAAGACAGTCTCAGGGGCCCATTGTTGAGCCCTACTGCAGGATGTGGTTACAGAGCCAAGAGGTTAATTAGATTAAATTAGTCCATAGAGCAGGTTCCATGAGAAAAAGGTCCCATCTTCCTATCTGGTGTGGGATTGCACCCAGCTGGGTCTCTGGGCAATGGGATTCAGGGCTGTGCCAGATTCTCACATGTGCTGCAGCTTCAGTATTAGCTTTGCAGGAACAAGAGATGGGGGCTGTGCTCAGGTAGAAGTAGGTCCAAGAGGTGAGAGTTCTTCCCAGTTAGGAGCAGAGAGTCTGAAGCAGAGTTCAGATGTGTGTACCTGTTGAGGGTGACATGAAAGCAGCAGGGAGAGGATGGAGGTTTCAGTCTTATTTTTCTTAGCTGAGATGGTCCCAAAAGTCTGAGCAAAAAATACACAATGAACTGGTGAAGGAAAACCCACATTTTATGATCTTTTTCCTTTTGCAAGCTCTGTTTGGCTCTTCTCTCACTCTTGAATTCCCTGATGCCTCAAAGACACATTTGTGCAAGGGAAGGAGTATTTCTCTGACCTTGCCATCTCTAAACTGAAACCACAACAACATGTATATTAAGAAAGAAGAAAAGGAATCTCTCCATACCCACCGAAGGCACATCTTTCCCCAGAGAAATGACCAGAGGACAGATAACACATACTTCATGTGCTGTTGGAGGCACCCAGATACTAATGATTAATAGAACAGAATAGGTTATGTTACTGTCCACAGCAAATCCACCTAACTGTAATTAACAACTGCTCTCTCTGGCATCAGGCTGCTTCCATCTCTCTTTCCTGTCCTTCCCTGTTGTTTTTTGCCTTCCTCTTATTCTGTTTCCCCCCATTCTCTCTGTGCTACCCCAGTGCCTAGTTATCTACTGTCACCTAATCACCAATTATTTCCCACTTACAAGTCTCTATCAGCTCTTTTTTTGGGGGAGTGTTCTTTTCTCCCAACCATCCTTTTCTTCTCCCATTCTCTTATCCTCTTATTCTCTCTCTTATTCTCTCTCTTATTCTCTCTCTTATTCTCTTGTTCTCTCACATTCCCCTTATCCTTTATTATTTCACCTTGAACAACAAGTACACTTCTCTGTGATTTTTATAGGCACAAGTTGCATCTATACTGTGTATTTTGATACCATTTTTTACACCTGTGTCTTGCTGCAATTGTGTTGTAGCTTGTACCATGTATTATGGCTCTTTAATGCTTCAGAGTCCTCTGATATTACCCCAGGCTCTGTTAGCCTCCTTGGGTGAATTTTATTCACCATTCCTTCCACTGTTATTTAAAATGAGCGTTAAGGGCAGCCTGGCACTGTCTGCTTGGCTCTCTTGGCTCTCAGCCCCTGTGACATGGTGAAGGACTGGAGAAACAAAAATCTTAAAATAAAAATATGTCCTAATGGTAATTTAGGGAGATTTTGGATGACTGCCTTTACAAAAGTTTTCTAAAAGGATTTTTCCATATCCATCATGTCAGGTACATGGAGAGACAGGTAGGACCATTCTGGAAAGTCATAATGGAGTTATTTGTATTCTGTCCTGCAAGTGAGATTCCCAGATAGAAATTATATTTCACTATGTGAAACATACAGAAGTACTTCCAGCCCTTGTGTTTGCATCAAAGTGAGATCATTATGTTCAATCCTACTCTCTAATGCTAATAAAGAGGAAGGATACAAACTGCCCAGAGGGTCAGATGGTCCAGTAGAGGATGTGAAATCCAGCTGTGTGTCTCTAGATACCCAATGCAGCAGCTTGGATGACCAATTATTGCAAATGAATTTACTACATCTGTCAAAATTTGGAAGTCAGAATTGTTTAAACACCTTGTAAGGAGTCACCTTTCCTTAATGCATCTTCAGGTTTGTACTAATAGTCAAGCTCTACGTGGTTGTGCTGATTAAATTGGTGCAATGCCCCATGCAAATAAAACTATACCTGTCTTGCTTGCACATACAAAGAGTGCACAAGGGTAAATTGCTGATCATCCTTGACTATTTCACTAAAGTACGTTTTCCTGTGGTACAAGGGGGCACACAAAAAATGCTTTAAGTCAGAGTTATTCTGACTCTCATTATCATTCCTAATTTGCATTTGCTATGATTCACATCCCTTCACAAAATAGCAGCATATTAGTTGGAGTTTTTAATTAAACCCCCAACACCTGCAGGTGAGAAAACACAGATGGATTAGCTCCTCCATGGAAACACTCAGTTACCTGTGAACTGGCCACAGAGCCAAAGAGAGAAGAGGTGTTAAAATAACACTCTGCTCCTCACAGTGACTCTATTCATTCAGAAACAAACATATCTGCAGTGTGGCCACAGCTTGCTCCACAACTTAATCCTTTGCTCTCACTTCATCAGCTGCTCAAGTGCTGCCTCCATCAGAGACAGGTTTGATTCTCAAATGGCACTGAGAAAGCAGCTTTGTGAGTTAGTTGTGAGCTTTGGATTCCTTACTGTGCTTAAAAGGAGATTTTAATGCATCTTAAATTTATCTGTCTCTGCTAGATCTCTGCCTGGCTTTTTTCTTTTGTCCTCCTGCTCTTCTAGAACCATGAGCCAAACTCAGAACTTGCCAATCCCTCTGAGCACTTGAACATGACATAGAGCAGGATGCAGTAAAGTGGCTCAGAGTCCCAGTGAGCTCCCAGTTGGGAGTACTGGGCTGATACGGTGCTATCCCATTATCGTCACTGTTTTTCCATGACTATTATCAGCTGCAATTAAGAACTGAAATTAATTGCAGTATTACTGAGAGGTTTGGGGGAGCAGATGAGAACAAAGTTTTATTTTAGGCAAATGAAGCCAGTAAAATGTTAATTGTCCATATTGGACACCATAATACTCTGGCTTGTTAAAACTGACATAATTTATTTTTCTGTTCAAACTATTTTAATGATTCTTTCAGAGGGTGATGAATGTAAGGAACAGTGCATTTTTATGTGCCCCATAAGGAAACAGACTGAACAGAGCATTGTTTGAGTTGCAAAATCAAGCACCTGAAGCTGAAGAATAACATGTAAGTAGCAGAGGTTACTTGAATTCACTAGGAGGTTTTCCATGAAGTCTAATAGGATTTAGGTCAAGACCAGGATATTTCACATTATAGGTGGACTTTAAACTTGCTGTATAACCAAAGGCCGATTAAAAGTAGATTTGTAGCACTCTGAAAAAACAAATTCACCATTTCCATATACTCTTGTAACTCATTTGTAAGTTATATTTGAATTATAACTCACACATTTTATAGTAACTTTTAATGTAAAAATGATGAAAGAGCTGTAATGTTACTATTCCTACCTGTTGCAAAAGACAAGCACGTGGTTTGATGTGCACTTCAAGGCTTGGGAGGAAGAGGAGATAGGGAGGAAGGAGGATAGGCCTGAGGGATCAAAGGACTGGAGACTCCAAGCAAGGCACAAAACCAGCTGTGGTTTGTGTGCCTGGACAGAGGTACAGGGTGAGAGCTGAGCTGGAAAGCTGAGGTTTGTGTTCAGTGATTTAGTACTGTGAAAGAATGGTCACAAGTGAGGAACTTTGGGGAACTGATCAAACCAGGAGCAGTATCTGCCAGGGTCTAGGCTTAAAGGAAGTGCTTCTTCCTACTTACGATTCAGATCCCCTAATTGTAGAAGCCTACAAGGATTCATTGGAGGAAGAGGAATCTCCTTCTTTAGAAGTTGAGCATTACAGGACAGCAGAGTGATCAGAACTCTTTGCTCAAGGAGTTGAACTCAATCTCTCTCCAAACTCATAGTTAACATCACTGCAGTGCATGACCAACACCTAGAACTGCCTCTGGGACATTTAGGTTATAACATCATGGGTGAGAATATTCCACAGAGGAACTCATGGGAACATGACCAAATTGTGTTACTTTGACCTAAAGTTTCAGTAGGTTTTTCTTTAAGCTCAGGCTTAGCATGTATTTTAATCCTATCGTTAGTAATATCTTATAATCTGTACAATTGTTATTTCCACATTGATTTTGTTTCATATGGGCATATTAAAGGCATGTTGAGATATGAAATCTTGTGTTGAGATATGAAATCTTGTGTTGCTTTCGAGGTACTGATGTATAGATAAATATATGAAAAAACAAACCTGAGAAGACAAATTTAAACTTAAGTTTCTCTAATAACAAATAGAAGAACAGTGTATTTATTTCCATACATAACTGCAAGCACCAAAATGTTTGGTTTAAGATGACCAGGGAGAGGAACTTAAAATATGGAATATTTTAATTTTATTAGAGAATGGATGTCTTGTAAATACTGTGAAAGGGTTGCTGAAATACTGGATTTTACCTTGGCTTCTCTGACAATTCAAGTTCTCTCTTTAATTTACACCACTGGCCCATGTCTATTTTTCCTGATGTCATTCTGTGTTCCTACTGTGGGAGCAGTCACTGGCCACGTCCTATCCCCTGATCTGGATGAGAATAAGACACACACCAGCCCATTCTTTTCTCCCTTGCTCTCTTGTCTGGATTTCAATAGAGGAGAATCCTGGTGCACTCTCTCCAGAGGGACTTCTCAACTGGCTGGTGCATTGATCAAGAGCCTGGGGCATGCTCAAGGATCAGTGTGTCTCAAGACATTCTTCAGGTGCTCAAAACCGGCGCAGCTCTCTCAAAACTCTATTTGCTGGCATCAGTTCATATTTCATCCTGATCATCTTCCCTTCCTGTCCCCTCTGAAAATTCCTTCATAGTTTCATAGTATGTTAAGGGGTTGGAATGGACATTAGAGACCACCTAGTTCCAACCCCCTGCCCTGGGCAGGGACACCTCCCACCAGAACTGGTTGCTCAAGGCTTTAGCCAACCTGGCTGTGAACACTGCCAGGGCTGGGGCAGCCACAACCACCATAGGCAAAATTGTGATCTTTCACTCACACCCAAATTTACCCACAGTGTGCCGGTGACTGCACATTGAGTTAGTGAAGTTGACAGTCTTCCCTCTGTCCTGTTGTGAACTTGGTTTTCCCTGATTCAATCACAACCTTTTTATTAGGTGGCAAGATAGGATGTTTGGAGTCTAAAAACATTAAGGAGACAAGTTGAGCACTTTCAAGCAAGCTCATGAAGGAGGGTGAAATGAGGTGTGAATCCATGCTGAAATCCGAGCTGTTGTAGCTAGGAACACACATTCAGCACACAGTTACAAACAAAAGGAAACAACAAAATTCCAAGCACTGACCTATCATTTTATATTCATTTTTCCAGCTAATGACAAACAAAATCCATAGGAAGGACGTCCAGGAGAGGATGAGAGTGTTTCATCTGTGTACAACACTCAGCAGAAGCAACGTTAGGAGTGAACTCCGTGGCCTGCTCAGTCTATTTAGCAAGCTCTGAGATGTGTAAGTACATTATCTGCAAGGCTGGTAAAGAGTGCTCAGGGAGGATTTGTGGGTCTGTGGGAAGGACAAAGAAAAATGTTTTCTAATAAATTATTCAGCATCTCACAATCCCTTTTGGGCAGATTGTGGCTCTGTTTGCCCCAGTGCTTCGCAGCTTCTCCCTGCGCATTCGCACGCACATAGGCTCTCACCTCCAGAGAGCAGCAGAGATCTCAGCCAGGCTGCTGCAGCTAATGGTGGCAATTAATAACTTGTCATAATCCCGAGCATGAAAGGGAGGGCTCACCATCAGCAGTCAGGTCATGGCGCTTCTCTAAAGCAAATGAGGTGCAGGTGTTGTCCAGATTTAAGAGCTCTGCTAGGCTGTCAGTACACTGCAGTGCCAAGCCACAGCCAGAGCATCACCCTACAGGTACATAACTTACTGTACTAGTTTTCATGCTCCAGGTGCACACACATTATCCAGCCTTCCCCCCCCCACCACCACTGTTCATTAGTGCCGAAGAGGAATCCTCAGAACATTTCAATAAATCATAACACAGCGCAGTTAATTCCAAACATGGAATTGCAGTGTGCCTATGGATTTGCATACACCAGGCAGACCAGTGAGGCTTTATTTTGCCTTTGTAAACAGCAATGGGTTTGGAAGAGAATGTGTTACCTTTGTCTTTTAATTGAATGCTGTGGATAAACTGCAGCCTGGCTACCTGACAGGAGGTTAGGTCCATGTTCTCTATTCAAGCTTGAGAAAATGAAACCTCATTATGCCTTTCGTTAAACAACAAACTATAGAATCACTTATTTCTAGACAGCTCGGTTGGCTTTGCCTTTTTCAATTCCTGTGGGTCAGTTCTGCTTGAAATGAACCAAGTTTACAAATCTCTACTGGTTTGTACACTCCTATTATGCATACTAGGTTATGCATTTGTAACTGTCACCCGAGTCAGGGTGATACAGCATTCTCATCTGACCCTATTCATTTAAATGGGAGCGTCTTGTTGACATTGATTCATGTTATAACTTATATCGATGCATTATAATCCTTTTGTGTCACCCCACTGGTTATTTCTACTAAAACGTTGGGAATAAATGCTGGCAATAATGGCCAGGCGGGTTTGAAGCTGTTTTAAGGGATGTGGAGTCCACCTGAAGTACTGGGTCAGTGCCTTACTCCATCTTTTTCCTGAAAGACAATTAACATGCAAAGTATCCTATTCCTGGGCATTTGCATGGCAAAGTGTCTCCTGGCTTATTAATAATTTGGGTCTGTGCATTCCAAATGTATATTGCACTCAAGTAAAGGGATAAGTAAACACCATTATGCATGCATGTAGGTCTTTATCAAGGTGTGGTTGATAATGTTTTAAAGCAGAACTATTCCTCATGAAAATAGCTCCACTTAATAGCCTCTGTCTCTCTATTGTGCTTCTTAGTGAAACATAAATCACTAATATGTTTTCAGCTGCAAACTACTCTCTTTTTCCATTGTATTCACAGATTTAGTGGCATTTCAAATAGATAAACACAAGCAACATCTATCAACACTACAAAAAGGGGGCCTTAATCAAAGCTCCAGGTCCCAGGTCTCAGCATCTCCATTTACCTTGAGATAAATCCATTGGTGTGACCACCACTGCACAGGGTGACAAATCACCCCAGTCAGCTGAGCAGTGCAAGGGCTTATTGGCCTTTCTTTAAGTGGTCTTACCCTTCAATGAAAAGGATGGTGCTTGTCAAGCAGGGCCAGATTAAAGTTAGACAAAAAGAAATGATCTGTTATTAGAAAACTCCGATTGAGAATCACAAAACAGGAAAGAAATATGAATAAGGATTTACAGTGAGGATGCTCCCCCCACACACCTTTTCTCATCCTCCCCCAAGCAGAAATTAACTTTAATTACTTTCCCAGCTTAGCACATGATGAATGTCAAGACAACGAGGCATTAACATTAAATAAATATGTGGCTCTGGGAATGTGCCTGTTGGAGTGCAGGAGAAGGGGAGCCCATGCCTGGTGGGGCCTGGCTTGCTGAGCTGCTCAGGTGCAGCTGGAATGCATCACAGGAATGCTTCCTTCAGGTGTAGCAGGGCTGCTTTCTCTTTAGACACAGCATGGAACAGCTCTGAAAGGATCCACAGGATCATCAGCTCGGAGGCAGCACACTCTGTGCATGGATCTCTGGAAATGAAAGGATTAGGGTTCAAAGGGAGGAGAGCAACAGATGTATGAGCAGAGTCTTAGCTGGGTTGGTCAAGCACCTGTTGGTGCCAAGGGCAGCTTGGAAAAGCTCTTGATGCTTCCAGGGCCACATTCTGACCTTGTTTACAATGACACAACTGCAGCAGCATCAAAATCTCGTGTCAAGGTTGGCCCTTAGTGTTTTAGATTACATAGTTTCTAAAAAGAAACTTGAGATTAAGCAAAGCATATGCAGATAAGCTAAGCCTGCTGAATGTCTTTAAATTATCTTAATTAACAGTAGGCAAATCATTCCCTCTAAGAGTACCCAAAGCCTTGTGTTCTGGTGATCCACACAAATGCAAGTGTGTGGTTTAAATTCTCTGAAAAGATCCTACTTTTACAAAGGAAATGACTGATCAGACAGCAACTGAAAACACTCAGTGCAAACATACTTGGAACACTGAGCAAATATTTGCCCATCCAATTGGTTTGTTTGCTAAAGAAATTCACAGTGAGGGTCTAGTAAGAGGAAAGAAGGAAATTATTAATGTTTAGTGTTTTACATAGGGCAAAAGCATTTGGTTGGGTGGGCTATTGGGGGGTTTGGGGTTTTTTTCCATACCATTGAGATTCATGCATTTAAAATGTACTTGGTTCCTTGTGACTTGATAGACCACTATAGAAAGATTAATTTTCTGTAATCACTTGATTTGATGAATGCCTACACAGCCCGGCATAAGTTTATTTTCTATTTATCCTGATGCTGAAATTAGTTGCTAAGGGTACTCAAGGGAGACAATTCAGTAATTTTAAATAGGGCCTGACAACAGCCATATACAGTTGTGATAATGTAAAATGGTTATATTTCACATCAGAACATAAAGTGACACTGGTGGGGACACACAAAGGAGGTGTGTACTGCCTTCCTCTCCATAGTCCTGCGCTTAAATACACATGGGGTTTTCAGGCTCAAATTTCAATAGTATATGTTCTTCATAAATTCGTTTACTTTTTTAAGGGGTAGACAGTAAGATACGGAGAAATTAGGGATTTGCACAAGATGACAGCAGAAGCAAGCAGCACATACAGAAAGCTCAGTCCCTTAAGTGGAGAGAAAACTGCTATGCCAATTTGTGAAATAATTCTAAATTTATGTTTCTATTGGTACTTTGAAAGGTGTACGCAAAGCCCAGTGAAACCATGCGGGATGAAAGACTGAGTTCAGGATTACTTCATGGTGAAATTACTTGTCTTCACATTGATCAGCAAAGCCAGTTTGAACCAGAGGAGTAAAGAGAGAATACTCGTGCTGTATCAGCAGGTGCTATGAGCAGACCTGCTGAGGTGTGTCAGCATGGCTGTGATACAGCTCTTATGCAACAGCACAGACAAACAGCATATTTAAGCCATTAAGGTAGTAAAGAAGACGCACGGTGCATCATGGAAGTCGAGAATCATTTGCTATAGCCCTCAGGTGAGGCCAAGCAGTAGGCAAAGACAGATTGAAGCCAAATTTCCTTCCTGAGCAAACCACGTGCCAGCATGTTGTGGCTGTAGGACATCCCCAGGGAGCCCTGGCCAGGCCACATAATCTTCAGGTGTACCTGCAGTGCTGCTGGTAAGGAGGAAGGTGACCAGCTGCACAGGAGTTCTGCTCTGAAGCTGCAGCATTGCTGTTTGCTGTGAGTGTTTGCTGTTTCATGAGGCACCAATGCCAAGAGTCTCAGCACAGACAATTAAAAACCTTTTAAAGACAATGCAGTCACAGTCACTGTGGTAGTCCAGGTATAATAAAATACCCATTTAAAGACACCAGTTGTATAGATATGAAATATCCAGTAATGCTCAGAAGTTAAGGGAACATAATAATTATCTGATAAAATGTCTAATATACATAGGCATAGCCTTAAACTGCCATGGTGATTGCACAGTAATTTAATATAAATTGATTAAGTACACTTTTACTGATGCTTAAAGAATAGTCATAGCGTGGGAAATGATGTTTTGTTATCAGCTGTTGCTAAATATACAGAATCTGCTGGAATAAATCCAAGTGTTAGCTTTAAGGCACATTATTTAAACAGTATGCAGCTGCTGTGACTGCACTCCAGGTTGAACACAATTACCAAACACCTGATAGTCATTGTAAAAATGAGTGTAACTTCTTTCTCCACTGGCCAAAATATTCTGTGCAGTAGTGTTGCTATTGATAGATCTCAATCACCCCTGGTGCAGTATCATAGATATATCACAGTTCTCTTTCCAAACAACAACTACCTGTGATAGATAAATTGTAGAATAATCATAGAATCATGGAATACTAAGAGGTTGGAATGGACCTTAGAGATTATCCAGCCCCAATCCCTTGCCCTGGGCAGGACACCGCAGCAGGTTGTTCAAGGCTTTAGCCAACCTGGCTTTGAACACTGCCAGGGCTGGGGCAGCCACAGCCTCCCTGGGCAACCTGTGCCAGTGTCTCACCACCCTCACAGGGAAAACTTCGGAATAAGATCTAGTCTAAATTTCCCTCTTTCAATTTATCTCCATTCACCCTTGTCCTATCACTACAGTTCCTGGTACAGAGTCCCTCTGCAGCTTCCCTGGAGCCCCTTCAGCTCCTGGCAGGTTGCTCTGAGGTCTCCACACAACCTTCCTTCTCCAGGCTGAATAGCCCCAACTCCCTCTGTCTGTCCTCATAGGGAAGGTGCTCCAGTCTCTGATCAGCTTCATGGCCTCCTCTGGACTTGCTCCAACAGTTCCACGCCCTTCTCATGTTGAGGGCACCAGAACTGTGGGCAGTATCCCAGGTAGGGTCTCACAAGAGCAGTGGGAGAATCAGGGAAGCTCCCAGGTGAGATCCCAGTACAGCCTTTGGGATTCATCTTCATGGTGTAAGATTAAGAACCAAACAGTTCGGGAGCTCCAGAACTGAACCTCTGTTGATGAGCTGCAGCTGACATATTCAGCTTCGCACTGTGGCCAGGAGAGCAGATGAGCCTGTGTGTCCTCAGCCCTGCCACAGTGTCACCTGGGGCTCTCCTTCCCCAAGTAGGCACTGCCTGTGCCACATCGCTGAGCTGAGCACCAGCTAGCCAAGCTAATTCACACAGAGAGGGGGGTGAGATTCTGGTCTGAATAAGCTCCGAGAAGAGGAATTCTTGTGGGGAGTGGCCTGGCTGCTCTCAGCAAGGTTCCAGCATGTCTGGGCTAGTCAGGGGATGTGTTAGGACTTGTTGCCCGAAGGCCTTAGGAGGAGTAGGCCTGGAGATGGGAGCCTTGAACAGAAAGCAGCTGCGTGCTGGCTCACCAGTCAGGAGTTAGGAAGTTGCTGGGATGTTACAGGGGTAGAAGACATGTACTGTCCTAACCAATGAATATGTGTCCAATGTACCCGCTTTGTCTTTTGTAGCCAATCAGTATAAGACATACTTAGCAGAAATGAGTATAAGTTTGTACACGACAGCCTAATAAACCGACATCTTGCTTGCATCAAGCTGCGTCCAGACTCCCCATCACGGCAAATTCTCTTTGAAAACTTGTGTTTATCTCTCTGCCCTGAGTCTTGTGGGGTGAGTCAGCAAGTGCTGCAGTGGAGTGGTGTGGGAACAGCTTGCTAAACTGAGAGGAAGAGTGAGAAGGGCTTTAAATCACTCACTAAAAAAAAGAGAGACTAACAAGTCACAGACTGAATATATCCATTTGGCTTTCCTGGGGCTCCTGTTAGACTGTCTTTGCCCAAACTGTTCAGCCAACATGGATGAGTCTACAGCTGGTGAAGAAGCAGCTCAGGGGTGTTCAGTGTCAGTGCTTGTCTCACAACCATGTCAGAAACCAGGGGGTTCTGTCACCCACAAGGGCTGAACTCACAGAGGTGTGATAGGGGACCAGAGTTGTCTCAGCCTTTAGAAGGAAACCAGTTGCTTTCACCAGTGCAAACAGAGGAGAATCCTCACATCCCTGTAAGAAGAAATCTTTTGCCTAGTGAGGTGATTAAAGGCAACATCTTGTTTGTGGCAGAGATACTCAAATAAAGATCACTCCAATTATTTTCTCCCAGTCACTAAGATATTTCTCCTTGAATAAGGAAGCCCTGGACAAGCATAACCTGCCAGATCATTACGTTCTTTTCTATTAGGAAAATGACATGAATATTATTGAAATGTAGCTATGAATATTTATGCTGATAGAAACCCCACTATTGTTGTTATTCCGATTGTCATACCTTAGAAGAGATGCTGGAGAACTGCAGGATTCAATAGGTCACTGGAGGTAAAGAGGGGAATTTTTCTGGAGTTATCATTGCTGAATACAAACTGTGAGTGAACTATTTTTTCAAATCTGAAAAGTCACTATTTCACTTTTAAAGAAGAGAACATATTCTCTTTTAAATCTTTAAAGATCATCTGTTCTGCAGTGCCTGCAAATCATTACTGTTTCATACTGGTTTGCCAA
>NW_008684922.1:28206-50783 GCF_000695815.1 Acanthisitta chloris | reverse complement strand
GAACTCTTTCCATCTTGGCTCACACCCTCACCTTGCCTGCCTGCCCGTGTTGCTCACTCTGATGCTCTGTGCAAAGCTCTGCCCTGGTAGGAAAAGTGGAGTTTTGAAGTACTGATGTATAACAAAGTGATAATAATTGTACTTGCATGCAGAATATCTTGTATTCTGGATCATAGGGTTTGACTCAACAGCCCTTTCTGAACTAAAGCGAAAGAGGGGAGAGATTTTGGCATAGTCCCAAACTCACACCCAAAACACGAACCATGAAGAAATGCCACTTCCATGAAAACAGCCCAAGGCTTCTGAACTACTGGAGTAATTATTTCTTCAAAGACAAAGCCTCAGGAATGCTGACTGGATAGAGCAAGGCAGAGGTATTAAGTTTATGGGTAAAATAAATGTTCATTCTTTATATAAACCCTGAAGAAGGACATTTTCTCTTAATGTTGACTCTTCAGTTTTGCCCAACTGCTTTAAGATGGAATTGAGAACTTTTAGAAATTATAGTAACAAAACTGAGACAATTAGTTTAAACAATTTTAGGAAAAGCTTATTAGTACAGCTTCTGAGTCAAATCCATAGCTTTATACAATACAATACACATTGCAATCATATAGTTTAAGCACTGTATAAGACCAGAGCAGGCAAAAGCACACTGATGTACTCCCAAGGACTTGGAAAGTCTCTCTGGCAAACGCTGGGCAGAAAAATCTCCAGATGTGAGGTGATTTGAGGTAAGTAAGTCTTTATATATGTCAGCCTGGTCAGGTGTAAGGTGACCCCTGAGCAGTTAGCACAGCTGCTGGCACAGACCATGCACTGCGCAGGTTAGGAAAGGTTTGGTGGGGGTGGGATTAATAGTGCTTCTAGAGCATGGGATAGTGAAGAAATCTTTGTGTGTGTATGAGCAAGAGACATACAGAGTGGGATTTTTGTGGTGAATCTGGGAAAAAGGCAAAAGTAAGTACAAAGCAGTAAGGTATTCTGCTAGGTAAATAAATGCTGTCATGGGCAGTGCCTAAGGTTTCAGTTCTCCTGGAATGGGGAGCGTTTTTCCAAAAGGAGAACAATTCAGTCTGGTTTGCCTCTAAGGCTCATTTGCCAAATAAACAAATCTGAGACCAGAGTCATAAATATCCACTTGGCATTGTATGTGAGTCACATAAGGTGACTTACGGCCTTTTACTCTCTAGGAGTTTTTGATTCTTGCTCTGTGATATGGAGGTTAAACTCTCAGTAACTAACTAGTCATTCATTCATGTTTGTAAAGTGCTGTGAGCTTAAAGGCCTTTTCCAGCCCAAAGGATTCTATGAAAATTAGCATGGGATTGGTTAGCAAAACATTGTATAACAAATAAAAGTACTCAGGACAATTTCATAGTTAAGCCTGTTAAATCCTTCTGTTAGATCTGATTTTCCCTTTCTTCCAAATAGCTCCTAATTTTCCTCACTCCTTAAGCACTTTATTAGCTGTTTGAGTGGTGTTGATTTTTACCATCAGACTATTCCAACTGTTATTGACAATCACAGGTTGCCAGCAAACTTCTGAGTCCAGAATTTGTTACTCTTATGATTTCTTTACTACAGTAGTGTCCCATCCAAGCCATGTTAACAACCATCTTACATCCTGCCTAGCTGAGTCACTGCTTTTTTAGTGGAGCTCTTTGCACTGCAAGCACAGAAACTTCATGGCAATCAATATGGCTTTTATCCCGGCTATCAAACGTGTTGGAGATATTTAGGTCATTAAGTGGCAGTGGACACAAGTAAGAGCCTATATTTCACATCATTAGCAGTAAAGATGCTGTTTAGTTTTATTTGCTAAATCACACAACATACATAAACTGCACAGGAGGTGTGGAAAACTGAGTCAGCAAAAAGCCACTGAGGAGCCAAAGTCAAGCAATGGCCAAATTTCTATGATCTCAGTGCTCAGTGTGCAAACTTGTTTTATTGAATTTTACTTTTATAAGCCATATTAACGTCTCATTTGCATACAGATTGTGCTCCGTCTTTACTCTAAAACAGCACAATCAGCAGTTCTCTTCCACAGACGAGGAGTGGTGCAGCAGCATTTCAATACTCTGGTTCCATTTTGAAGCAAGATGCAGAAGCTTTTGCTCAATCTGTTATCATGTACATTTGTCTGTTCCTTCACAGTGCAGTGATAGCTGAGGGGTTGGGTTTATTTATTCCTTTTAGGATAGTCTGAATGCTCATATCTGCTGTGCACGCACCTAAATAGTTCAGCTGCCCCAGGCATAGACTCCCTAGTAAATCCAGGGCTCCTCCCATGAAGTTTCCCTGCTAATGTTCCTGCAGTTCCAGTGGTGGAAGCAACAGCACAGACAAAGCTCTGCCAGGGCAGTGGTTTTGCCACGGTGTTCTGTTTACTAGAGGAGGTAAACACTTCATCTCTTATTGCTGTTACTAGTGGTAGAATTGCATTAGAGTCAGAGGGAAAACAAGAGTGCTGAGCAGAATAAAATCTAAATGCATCCAGCAGAAGCACATTCATGCACTGTACTAGTTGTGTAGTAGTAGGTTACCCTAACACAGTTTTTCCTCCATGTACACAGGTGATTCCCAGTATTTTTTCATCCAACAATGCTTCATTTGTAAGTTCTAATAATTCTGTTTTGAGGCTAAACAATAAATACACCAACCAGGCATTAGAGAACATGATGGAAACTACAGTGTAGTATTAAATTGGTCTCTGCCATGCTGGAATAGTAGAGGTGAGAGTGATAATACATAAATCCATACAGTGACCATTGCTTGGCAACTGTTGATGGTGTAAGTGCCTTTATGTCATCATGCAGAGCTGCTGTGTTTGGTGCAAACACTGGGATTTTTGGGTATTCTAATTAGTGCTGGCAGGTAGCAGTGCAAGCCATCACCTCTTGTACCATCACTAAATGGCTAAAGCAACTGATATGAATATGTTAAGGAAGATTCAGAGCTGCATCCCCAAAATCTGAGTCCCTGGAGGCTCAGTTGGGCCCTGCACTTAGCGTTTAGTTATGCTAAATCCGCCCGGCGCTTGGCTGCAAGCCAGATCCGAACTATTGTCCTTACAATGTGGCATCAGTAGTTCTCCCACGGGATAACAAGCCAACTGCTAATGGTAGTAATTAGGAGCCTTGGGGGTGATTTATACCTTTTGTCACTGTACAAGCAGTGTAAGTGCTGAGGTTTGCAAAGATAACAGTTATTGGTTCA
Source organism: Acanthisitta chloris (assembly GCF_000695815.1). Classification (NCBI taxonomy): domain Eukaryota; kingdom Metazoa; phylum Chordata; class Aves; order Passeriformes; family Acanthisittidae; genus Acanthisitta; species Acanthisitta chloris. The sequence goes on along the minus strand of NW_008684922.1, from coordinate 47,561 downwards.
GGTGATGATCCTTGCCTCGGAGATAGGCATCTGATTTGTAACCATCAGAACTCAGCCCTGGGCTTAGTGAAAACAGTCTTGTGAGTGGAACCAGTGGGTCTAAACGTTTGCTCTTAGCTCAGCTTTGAAAATAAATCCACAGCAAAAAAAAAATGACAGTGGCAAGATTATGTGGCAGACTAAAACTCTTAAGTTGATGATTACTTATTGATATATATTATATATTAATATTATGAATATCTAAATGTATAGGTGATATTACCTGTGTAGTATATTATTTATATCTCAGAGACAATACTTAACAGCACTAAGTGCTTCTTAGCTGAGTATCTCAAACACTAGTGAATGAACTCTTTACACTCTCCCATTGCTTCCTGCAGAGTTAATGGAAACCAGCTGATAACACAAGTCTCTAACCAAATTGTCCCTAAATTCACGGTAGTTATTACAACACCTCATCATAGCACAGTTCCTCTCAGCCAAGCCACTGTTAATTCTGTATCACAGTTGTGCATTACTGAGAGCTCCATCACCACTTGGTTTGACATAGGTAGGGTTTGAATTCTTATTTCCCTTTTCTCTAAGACCTTAATTTTGCCACTTAATGCATGGAAGTGTCAGTGTGTGTCCCCTGCACTGCTGGGCTCACCCCAGTGGGATCTGTTTTGCATTCAAACATGCAGATCAGGGCCATGAGTTACCCTTTGTGTTGAGACCCGAGTGTGCCACTGAGAAACACCTCATTCTGAAATAGCTTTATCACTGTTAGAGAGAAGGCAAACAGATCCAAAGTTAAAAAACACCCTGAAAATGCTTGCTTTTGGCAAAAAACTTGGATTTCTTGTTCTGTACATGTGCATGTTTGTGTGCAAGCTTCATTCTGGGGAGTGACAGAGTGACCTCCAGGAAAGAGCAGGATGGGTTTTAGAAAAGGGAACAAATGTGATAGTCTGGAAGCTTAGAGTACAAGATCCAATCTCTCTCCATGGATGGCAAGAGCATGTCAGACATAATGGAATATTAAGAGAAGGAACCTATTGCAGGCTCAGGGGACTGGAGTAAGGTAGCATTAAAAACTTTACTGCTATTAAATCTCGGGGAGCTGTAGATAATTTTGCTTTGGAGGAGCGTGGCTGCTGGGGTGGTTAAAAATGCTATCGAAAAATCCACTCAGGAGGAATCCCTCAATAAAACAGAAACAATTGGGGCTACATTGGAAGTTCCTGCTAAGGAAAACATCATTTGGCAGAGAAGATTGGAGAGGCTGGAGAGTGACAGCAGCAGTGGAGTTTTAGGACTGCAAACGGGTGCTGAGGGAAATGGTGGAAAGACTATTGAGACTTTATTAACTGCTGCATTGGGGATCAGAAATAGGACTCCCCACGAAGAGAGAAAAAGCCTTCCCCAGAGCAGTGAAACATTCAGCTTTAACTGCTGTGATAAGGAGAGGGATGAAACCATTCCTTTTTTTTTTCTTAAAACCCTCAAATTGGAGTCACAGAGCAGGTAACCAACAACAAAAGGGCATTTCCTGCTAGCAAACGTTTTCATGCTGGGGGTTTTGTGCTCAAGGCAAATTATGACATGGACAGGCGTCAGAGAAACAGAAAATTGGGTCATGTATAACTTCTTAAAAGCTTCTTTTTTGATTACTGGAGAGCTAATGACACCACATTCCCTGACTCCCCCTGGATCTCTGGCATTTAGCCACCAGCCTTAGTTAATACCTCATCAGTACATCTTCCTCACTAAGCACAAGAGCAACATCAGTACTTAGAATCTTTAGAAGCAAATAGAAATATTTGGAGGTATTTGGATTTGTTTTACTAAGTTAAAACCTGACTGAAGAAACAAGACTGTCTTTTCATGCCTCCAAATTATTGGGACTGACAAATATGCTACTTTTGTTGAAGGACAGCTACAGAAAACCAGGAATGAGTAGAAGCGGTATCACACTCTTTAGTTGTTTGCTTTTGGACTTTATGCTGAATTTAATATTTGTTTTATATATATCTTAAGTATGCAGTGTAGCATTACTCAGGCTGCAGAATACCCCAAATGGGGTGATGAAAGGGTAACTAAGTGGGCTGAGCAGAGCATACCTGTGCTGCTGAGAGGAGGCAGAGGGGAGAGAAACACTCACTGGTGGGAGACAGTGAGGGAGTTGGGAAGGAAGACCAGGGTTTTCTATAATCTCTTCTTACGCTTTGTCTCGAATTAGATCTATTCTTTTTGAAAGAAGCAACTTGCTGCTGAACAGTAAGGTCTGGGGAATTTCTGTGGCTTGTCCTTCTCTGAGATGTTGCTGTTCCTGGAAATCCAAAACAGCTTTCATAGCTACATACTACAAGAAGTTTGAGGACTGTCCCCAAAACAACTGTGGTGTTACACATACCATTTAGCTGACAGAATCTTCTTAGGGGTTGGTTGTCCTCCTTTCCTTTGAGACTGAGCTATCCTAATTCCAGCCTTGGGATCTTGTGACAACTGTATGTACCTCATAGAGGTAGGTCTCCTTCCATGTCTGATCCAATGAAGATTCCCATTTCCTGTGCACTGGGAAAGACATACCTGGTGTTGAAAACTAAGCGGAAAATGGTAAAAGTTTTACACTTCTAGATTCCTTCAATCTTTACTTCCTCTACTATTCCTAAAGTTTTATTGTGGGCAAGGGGGAAAATCCTTCTCCTGTACCAAGAAATCTGCTCTTTCAAAGATATTTTCTTTGAATTTTAGTGGGGAGAATGGTCTTCCATTATTTAATATTGAAGGCAAAGGTGAGCAAAGAGCCGGATTTTTATCAAAAGTCTCCTTCACAGCAAACCTGCCCCTTTTCTGCTACAGCTGTGAGATCCATAACATGAAGTATAAGCAAGGGACCCCATAGCAGCTGTCACAGGAGCAGCATTGGAAGACTTTCCTCTCTCAGAAGTAACCTCCTTGGGTATAGAAACATTGAAAAAAAAAAAAAAAAGAAAGGTAATTTTAACAAAAAGAAAAGTACTTTAATGAATTGCAAATAGACAGTAAATGACTCCAGAAAAAACTGATGGGGTGAACAAAGTACATAAAAACCCTGTGTGCATACACTGTTGATAAATCAAGCTCTCACCTACCCTGCTTGGAATAGACATCCAAAGGAACATATCAAATTACATAAAAGGTCAGGGAATGTAAAATACTGAACAGACTGTTATGGGATCATTTTTAATCTTTTCCACCACCTAAAAACTTGTGGGGAGGGGGAAATTATGTTAAATGAATTGGAGAAGCTAATGGGAATTTTTGGGTTATAATGCCAAAAACAGGAGACATTTTGTTCCTTCCAAAGCTCTGGCAGCAGCTGGAAATTCTGTCCAGTTACTGAAGACATTTGGGAAAATTAATTTTCTGCTTAATTTTTCTTAATGCTCTATTAGCTTTTTAAAAAAGCAACGAAGTTTGAAAGTATTTATAACATTTTTAAACCCACAGAACTGTTCCAGAACCACCAAGTACACAGTGACTACCTGTTCCCAAGAGGGAGTAGAGGAGGTTCCTTCTCACTCTCTGTTCTGTGCTTTCTCTTTGTTTCCTGCTTGTCATCACTAAGAAGAAATTCTTAATTTGAGCATATTAGTGCAATTGTAGAGAATCAGGAGGTTTGAGGGGTTTATGTGTTGGCTTTCAATTGCTGTAGAGCCCCTGAAGTTTACAGTTTGCTTGGGCCTAACTATCTTGGTGCTAGTTCTCTCAGGCCTCCTGGGTAACAAACCCACACTGCTTCTGCTTTTGAAACCTCTAATGAACCTTTTTTGTTTCGTATGCTTTATTTGTGGGTTTATTTAGAAGAGGAGATACAAATTACCTCTTTCATCCCAATCCTCCTGTATTTGTGAACTAGGTGGGGGCATATTTTTCTTAGTTATCTGTCTAGGTGTAACACTTCTTGAATATTCTCTCACTTTATGGTCACTTAAATGAATAATGCTCTCAAAATCATGGACTCAAAAGTGTCCAGTTGCAGTCTGATGCACAGGGTGAGAGTTGTTACTTACACAGTAGGAAATAGAAGTAGTTAAAACTCTGTTTGTAACCTGGATAATTCAAAGAGATTCACCATTCAGCATCCTCACTGTATGATATTTCTTAGAGCAAAATCACATCCTTAATCTAAACTCTGTGATTTAGGTCCATCCTTTCACTGGATTTCTCCTCAGAAATCTCTTTTATTTGTCTGCAATATACCTTGAATTTTCTTATTTTAAAAATTAGCTTAAAGCTAGCTCGAAATCAAACTCTGGTTTGGTTCTGTAATATAGCACTGCTAATTGTAGCCTGGGTGAGTACAGACTAGCCCCAGAATTCCCCTCCAGAGCTTTCCTTCCCTCCTCCTCCCCTTCCAGTGCCCCAGTGCCTATGGACATTGCTGTAACAAGTTATCCCAGACAGTCCTACAGCAACAAAGAGTTCAAAAAGCACATTCAGGACAAGACTCACTTGCCAAGGAATCCTTGAATATGACCAATAATATTTTAATTGGGATTTTTTCCCAAGAAATCACTCATTTATAAATATTCCTGTTGAGGCATGTATTATGTGCAGGTGTGTTCTCATATATCTGCATATACAGAGATGTATTTGTCTCTGTGGACGTCACATATTTTTGCACTTAGTGCTGGAAGCTTTTAATATTTTCTCCTCTGGGAACATGCTGTGATAGCTCCAGTATTTCAAAGAGCATGCAATCCGGAAAGGAAATATTTCTGTGAGGAATAAAATGTGGTTTTTTGTTAACTTTCTCAATCTCTCATCCATTCAGCTCTGTGTCATATGTATGTCCAAGCTGTTTTGAGGCTTGAGGTGGGACTTCTGTTGATTCCACTGCTTATAAACAGGAGGGATGTTGAAGTTTGAATCTCTATGTGAAGTTCCCTTCCAAAACTATAGTTTTTAAAGTTACAAATCAGACTGTTGATTTATATCCATCCTTAATGAGTCACTCTTTGCCTTGCAAGGAAACAACATGTATTGTCTTGCCATATTAGTCTGAAGTGACTTTGCATACCTACAGGAAGACACTTAGAGAGAAGAATCCATGCAATTCCTGTAGCATCAAAGCCTTGGTGGGATTTCCAGGTGGCTGAATTCAGATTTATTGTTGGTGAACTTGGCTCCCAGTGATCTATTTAATTCTAAATTAGCATCTCTATTGCAATGCTTAGCTCTTCCAATGTGCTTCCCAAACATACACTAATTTGGTCTCACACCCTCTCTCCAACAGGAAGCAGGATAATGAGGTGTGGGAGCTTTTCTTTTTCCCTTTAACTGTACTGTTATTAATGCCTGGACTATTCTGAGCTTATATAACAAAAGGAGACAAAGCACATCGGTTTATCTGGAGAGAGAGAAATGCACTGAGGCCAAGCCTGTCCAAGCCTTCTGGAATTCAGCTATGACAGACAAACCCAACTTCCACAGCCACCAATAAACTACAATATTCTTTTCTGATTCTTCTCCCCAACCCTCTGGTGTAATTTTTCCTTGAACCATATTTGTATACATTTATAAAGCTCCTGCTAGTCATCATCTTCTGCAGCTTAACAAATAGTTCCTAATGTCAACTTACACTCATGATTTGCTGACATACGTGATATAGAGACATTTTATTTGAGACAGTGGTTTGCAGACTGTCTGTAACTGGCTCCCAGAATTATTCTGTGCATCTTATATCATGTGTCTGATACGCAATGAAGAGATGTTTGTAGTGTTTTCAGATAAAGATTTAATCGTTAATTACAGATGAAGAACTGTGAGAAGGGTTAAAGATGGATAATTGCTTCCAGTCAAAAAAAGTTTTGGAACACTTTGGTTTTAAAATATCAGTTACCTTGCAAAAAATAAATAAAATCTTTTTGGTGTGTCCTAATCCCTTTGATAAGTTCAAAGTGTAATTTTTCCATGTTCTCTTTATCTTCATTCCCGTTTGAAAATTTGAATACTATTAAGATCATACTTCAAATCCAGTCAAGGTTTGGATCTCCATTTTCCTCTCTCTGACTTCTTCTAAGAGCAGTAAGTACTATAAAATATTCTGTGCCATTCTAACTAATCACCCCTCTGGCATTCTGAGCAAATGCAGGTTAATGGTGAATCTTTTAATATTTCTATTAATTACGTATATTATCCTAATAACTCTATTGTCAATTTTTCATTGCTAGGTAATGACTAGAGCTGGGTTAGCTGTTCAGAAGCACTAATGGATTTAAAGGCAAGCAGGGATTTTTGTTTGTTTGTGAATTGCCTGCTGGCAAAGTCTCATTTTTACAAACATATTTTTTATAAGAAATTAATTTAGGGCTGCTCTGTGCAGACATGATTGAGCAGAGATACATTCATCACTTCTGGTTTGGACAGGGGCATTTACACTGCTTGTAGAGAAAAGGCTGCTGTAGGTCTGTGGCTATAAGAATTAGGATTTGAAGTAGAGTTTTCAGCCTAATTTCAACCATTTTATTGTGACACATGTATGTATAGAAATGAGAACACAGTTGGTGCACTGCTGTTTTCGAGAGCCATTGTGACCTGTGCCTTTGCTTCAATCCATACCGTGAAGCTAAGAGGAAGATCTCTGGGAAAGCTTTAGATTTAAGCTCTGTAGAGAGGAGGAGGAAGACAGAGTAATTCAATCAGCAATAGCAATTCTTATTCTAATAAAGTTTCTTGTTTGGAATGGAAAGAAAGAGTTCGTGCTCCAATTGTACATGTGTTCCGGTGCCACCCACCATAATGAGGTGGAAACAGAACTGCAGCCAATTCAATAGGACTTTCAGTTTGATGAGCCCATAGAAAGATCTGAACATAAGGATTGTTTCACAGAACCTGAGCAGCAATGAAGCTGAAAGTATCGATTCATAAATTTCCTGGGAAGATGAGAAAAACTGTGCAATCATTCCGGAGAAGTTGATGAACATTTCCATCCCCAAAATACAATGCACTAATAGGTGTGTTTGTATGAAGAGGTAAAGAGACACGGAATGGTTTTAATGCAGCAGCATGTGAATAAGCAGAGGAAAAGGTCCTTCAGGAAACACTGATAGGAGAATTTTAAAGGAGAAATTCTAGGAAAAATCGTGACACTTGGTTTGACTTGAAAAAGCCAATGCAGCTGTCAGCATAGTCCAGGCAAGTGAGAAGTTAGTCCAGGAGTGTGCTCAAAGAGTGATGCAAGGAGATCTGCAGGAATTCCCAGGTGGGAAAGGAAGGTTGTTAAAAATGCCTTTTTTCCCCAGAATTTAATTTCTCAGCCAGCAATGTAACAGGTAGATGAGGCAAAACAAAAGTAGAAAGCTGTCTGGAGGCTGAGGCAGTGGTGCTGGAAGCTGAGTGTGAATGCTAGATGACGTTTAAGGTCCTTTTCAACCATTCTATGATTCTGAGGCATATTACTGCAGTAGATCTATAGATCTATAGGGCACATATCTATCTATAGATCATAGATGCCCTAATTATGGGTCAGAATTGACAAACACAGCTCAGACAGCTCAGCTGTACCTTGGTCTGGAGACAGGAGCTCATCCTTGACGAGGAAGCATATAGCTTCTGTAGCTCACAGTTATGCCCTGAAGCCTGTCCCAGGTGCTTTAGTCTCACTGAACAGTTTAGTCCTTTTCCTCATGCACAAGACATTGTTTTCCAGGCTGCCCATGGACTACTGGAAATCCCAAACAGATGTCAGGAGAAGCAGTAGGGCAGTGGGCGAAGTGTAAAGGCAGTAGTAGAGGTAAGAATCACAGTTCTTTCATATTTAACATTGATTCAAATAGAGAAGTGGAGGTGATTTATAAACTTGAGGAAGGTTAGCCTTAATCTCTAGCTAGACATTTTCATTGCCTGAGTAAACTTTGAGCTCATCCTAGCTACAGAGGCAGGAATTTGGTATTAATAGAGACACTTGAGGCAGTTTTCTTAACTGAACCACCCACGGTGTCATGAGGCTTTTACAATGAAGTGGCTTAGCAGCTTCAGACAGCTCAGGTCCTAGGGGACTGTCTGTGCTGACACTACTTCCCAAAATAAAGGGAGAGTGCAGAAAAAAGCGATAACAAACCAGAAAAAGTATAATAGAAAATGTGAATAAACAGAGTTTTGTACCACACAGCTGAAGGAAAACACAGACACTGCAGACTTTGGTGGAGATTCATCCTGAGCAGCTCAGGTGCTGTGTAAAGCTCTCAGTGCCCATAGGTAAACAGAGACACAACTAAACAACTACTTTTACTTTGCTTTACATATTTATTTGCTTTACAGACATGCCCACTGGGGTTTTTTTGTGGTGTTTTTCTAAAGGATTCTGCATTTAGGTTTTGAGGGACAACACAACTATGTACAGAGAATCTTTCCTGAACTGCAACTTCCATGAAGATCCAAGTAATGTAAATTACTTTAAGAAAGCCAATTAAATGTATGATTGAACATCAGCCTTTGTGACTGCAGCCTTCATTAAGAAACTGGAAATGTGAGGTATTTTTTTTACCTAATATTGAACACAGTTAATTAAAAAGGTAAAGATTACATTTTGCTTGAGTTAATTTGAAATAAAGAATCTCCATTGAAACAATAAATTTCAGATTTTAGCTATAGCAATTAATAGACCAAACTGTGTACTTAAGGTTTTATTATATTGATTCTAAAATAATTAGATTAGCAAACACATTGCAAATATATTACCTAAAACAAATAAGATTATCACCAGGTTTTTTGTTACACAGCACAGCAATAAAACATATAACTGTATGATCTAAGCAATCTCATAAAATTAATAGTCATGGAGAATATATTACATCCTTGCACTAAATGACAAAAGGCAGCAGGAGCATCATGTGGGCAGTTTGATACTGGGAGGGTTGTTAGATGTTTTGGTGTAGAATTTGTTAAAGTTGGGGCATATCTTTTATGTTCAGCAGATCCGTTTAGTGATGTGTGTTTTGTTAAATGCTTTGGTGCAGAATTTCTAACAGTTGAGACATATCTTTTATCTTTAGCACATCATTTTAGTCACGTGTGGGGCAAACATTCAACATGTCTTGTTAAAAATTTTGGTACAGAATTTGCAACAGTTAAGACATATCTTTTACCTTTAGCAGATAATTTTAGTGCCATGTGTGTTTACTGGGGTATTTCTGAGCAGCTCTCATACTACACTGCCCAAATAATCTTGTTTTAGCAGCATCTCTCATCCCTCTCCCACCACACTTTCACATTGCAAAGCACATTGTAAGAAGTGTTTCAGCATCCACCCCAGACATCAGTTTTAAAAGCCTCCAGGCTGTTTGAGAGGCCTTTTTAAAAAGCATGACATTCAATCAAAGTTCAGGGAGGAAAGTTTTAATGAATAAACTGGGTAAATTAGAAAGCAGCGCGGCACAGTGATTAACTCTCATTTGTGCATTAGTGTTAAAATTAATTAAAATGTTTAAGCCGTAGGAGGCAGGTTACCTCCTCAAGACCTGCCTTTGCCCTCGGAGTCAGGCTGGATCCAGCAGCGATTCATCTTGCCCGGGATGAGAGGAGGGGGAAAAGAAAAGAACAGCCAGGACAAATGTGTTTTCAATGGTGCTTCGCGGCAGGAAGGCCACAGGGACCTCGGCTCGGCGTTACTGGAGTGTGACATAATAATACAGTAGGGATGTTGGAGGGGATATGCTTTGGAAGGAAGGAGACCCTCCTTTCCCAGGGATTCCATTTGACTGGAGGTGACAGAGCTAATTTCATTACCAGGAGCATGCTGGATTGTGCTGCAGTGTCAAACAGGCTGCTGGAAATTAGCTCTCTTCTCCTGAGCCTGTTCAAGTGGTGGATCTAACTTTCCTTACCAAGCACCAGCAAGTTTATGATACAGCAGTATAATTACGCTCAGAGTTGTCACCACCTTTACTAACTAATTACACGAGAAATTAGCTGAAGTATCTGAATATTAAGGAATGAGCATTTCTCTCAGAGCTTTGATGGCAAAACATACTGGCAACCAATTTTGTGAGAAATCCTAATGTTCAATTCTTACTAAAGAAAAGAAACTTGCTCTATTTCCAAGATCACCTTAAATCAGTTTATTTCAAGAACCAGGAGCCTGTCTTGCTTCCTAGCCAGCCCCATTAAGAGGTGGCTGTTCAACAAATCTATGCTGGTTTGGGATTATAAATGACAGCCTATTTTATAAAGGGAAAAGTCGTCTTTGACAGCAGAACAATATCATAGGAGTAACAAATGGCAAATTGTGTCATACAGCTGAACAGTTGTTTTCCCATGTTCACCAAGGGCCGGTTATTAATTTTACATTGGTCAGAATTAAGGATTTTGGAGAAATTCATCTGAAAGGGAAAGTATGAAAAATTCCTGCTCAATGAGAATGACCATTATTCGCTGTAGATCTATATTCATAACTTTAAAACCTGGCAGTCCTTCCTATTTTTTTCCTCTATAGATTTCTTGTCAACAAGGGTGTCAGAGGTCAATGTCAGAATGCCCCTCTGGCACCCATTAACTATAACCAGAAAACTTGTTCACTATTGATCTACAATGTCTAAATATCTATTATGTTGGATATAAAAGGTGGTTTCACATCTTTCTAAAACAGATAATTCATAAAGGCCAAAGGGTCAGGTCTAGTGATATATTATTGTTTCACTGTATCAGTGACTACAAGTGCAGGAGGGGAACAGGCCAGGAGAAGTGTCATTCAACTCTTGTGGAGACAGTTGTGTGTCCACATTCCCCACCACAGTCTGTAATGCTGTTTCCTGCTAGATGCTTGTATGTTTGCTCAAAGAAGTCACACTTTATGTCTGCGTTCATCTCGTGGCAGCCAGAGCTCACATGAATCCAAAATCTGGATGGAAGTCAAGTCTCAGCACTGGAAGTTGTCCCTTTGGCTATTAAACAGGCTGTGGTCCAGCCTGCTGCCTGTGGAGCACTTCACACCATGCCAAGGGCTCTGTGCGTGGTGCAGTTTGATTATAGCAAGAATTATGCACAGAAGGGCACAGCCCCTGTGGGTTTAAGTTGTCGCAGCTCCGTTGACTTCAGCAGAGCGATGACACCTGATGTACACAGAGGCTCTGCCCCAGCATACTTGTCAGACTGTGGCCAGAGTTCCCAAACCATGTGTTTCTGAACAGACACTTGTGTAATAGCAAATGAATGATTTTGTTTGCTCATATCAACCCATCAAATTTATTAAGGCTCTTTTAATCTCCTCATTATTTAACTACTGAGGTGCCTCTGCTCTGCTCAAGGCTCAAATGCAGAGCAGAAACAACTGCATTTCTTTGTTCTGCTATTTCTACAGCAGGGCACAGAACACCGTGAGAATGGAGGACAAAATCCAGGGCTTAGTTTCCTTCCCAGTTCTGTGAATTCAACCTTTGAGAATACATGGTATTTCCCAGAAGGCACTTATTACTTTTGCAGGATGAGACCCATAACAAGCAAACCCTCTTTGGAAGTCAGCTGATACTATACTCTTTAAGGGAGTTTATGGCCTTCTAGCAAGCCCCCAGAATGGTTCATATTCTTCCAGGCTACATTTTTGAAGAAAGTAAATTGAGATGAATCATGCTAAGATGAGATAGTTAAAATGTCAGGCTCCATAAGTTTCAATGCATCCTTATAGCTCTGAACACTAAAATGCAACTGAACATTGGAATAAGGGAAACAAAAGAGAATCAGATAACTAGTTCTTATAGAGGGGAAAAAAGTAATTTCTGTCTGCGCTGCTACACCGTGGAAATCCACATAGTACAGTTTTAGAGCTGTACCTTAAAAAAAACAATTGCAGTTTCTTTTTATCACTGGCCTTGGTTACACATCACTGCCTACTCTATGGCACACTAGAATTGCAGAGTTTCTGAGGCAAACAATACACCAGCAGCTTTATTTCTGTTTACAAATGTTACCTGGGGGAAATGTGCCTGTACCTGTTGGATAAATTACAAATCATCAGCACTAAATATGACCCACAACAGTAACAGAGAGGGGAAGAGGGAGCATGGTCTGTGCGTATTTGGTGTTAGAGAGGAGGAAACTGCCTGCTCAGTGCTGCTGCTTTCATCAGTTAATGAAATGATACTGCTGTGCTCTTTAAACTAAAGCAGTCTGTGTGGTGTCTCCTCAAGCATTTTCTGGACTTCTTAGTTTATACCTTATCACAATATTTACAATTCGACTCATAGAATCATAGATTAGTAATGGGTTGGAATGGAGCTTAGAGATGACCCAGCCCCAACCCCCTGCCCTGGGCAGGGACACCTCCCACCAGAGCAGGTTGCTCAAGGCTTTAGCCAACCTGGCTGTGAACACTGCCAGGGCTGGGGCAGCCACAGCCTCCCTGGGCAACCTGTGCCAGCGTCTCACCACCCTCACAGGAAAAACTTCTTTCTGATATCTAATCCAAATGTCCCTCTTTCAATTTATCCCCATTCTCCTTTGTCCTATCACTGCAGTTCCTAACAAAATTAGTTGAATTAACTATCATTGTGCCTTTAAGTGACTCACTGTAGTGATGTGAACCCACGTCACCTCACCAGAAAATTAAAATGCAGGCAGATTTCTGTCCAAGAGGTTTACTGGGCTCCTAGGGCACAGCTGCAGTATGCAGAGAAGCCTTGTGGCACATGAACTGCCTCTTAGTCCAAGCCTAGAGGTGACTGACGGACTAAAGGAAAGCTTTGACAAGAACCAAAATCAAGGCTGATGTCCCTATTTCTAGCAAACCACCACTCTGCTGCCAGGTTCCTTTCCCAAACACTGGGTAGCTCTTCCTGCCACGGCTGATGAGGTTAGGATGGGTTACATGGACCTCTTACCATGCATCTAAACTCATCACTCCCTGAACGCAATGTGGTTGACCTTGAGCTGGTCACAAGACCGTTAAAGCCTGTTGCAGGGCTCAGGCCTGATCCCCTTGTAACCAGACCCCAGACCTGAGCTGGACATGCCAAGGCTTTAGGGATAGCAGCATGGATAACACTGGACACCAAATAGGGTCAGAAGAAACAACTGGTTTGTAACTGGATCCTCTCATGCTGCTCTGATTGCAACACAGATGGGCGAGAATGAAGGCTATCACTCCTAGTTTATAGCCATTAGCAATCCTGATCTCCCTAATATGAAACAGAAATAATAGTATTATTAATAATAATATCAAAGTGACACATTATTAGCCTCTGCAGATGGCTCTATTCCTCCTAATAATTTTTATTTGTATTTAATGTTTGGAGATGCTGTAAAAAGGGACTAGTGCTTCCAAATGTGACCTCTGTGGGGCTTAAAACCTACTGAATCAGATGAGATATTATAGCATTCAATGTAATCTATGACTTAAAGCTATGTTTTTAAAACTTTAATAGGAAATGTCTGATGCTTTAGATTACTATTTCTTGAAGTATAGTAGGCTGAAGAATTTGCTTCAGAGGGTCTCTTTATATCCAAGAAGAGCCACGGTGAGAATACACAGTATGTTCTTCCCTCACCATGCCTCTAAATAGATGTAAAGGAATTAGCCTGTATTAATAATACATCATGTTTCTACTTTGTTTTATACTATTGTACATATGTTCTTACACCACAGTCAACATCGCCGCATTTAAATATCTCCAAGCAGTTCATTAAAGAAGGTGATTAACATCTGTCATGTGTTTTTCCCCTCCTGTCCCTGAGGAGAGGAGGATGTTCCGTGGCAGACCTGGTTTTGGTAGGGATTTATCATTTATATGAGAGGTTTTTTCTTTTGCTGAGGTTTGATTTTATTGCACAAAACTACCTATTGGGATAAATGTTTGCAAAGACAACTCCAAAAAATTCTGTTGTGCCGCTGAAGTGAAAGGTGGTGAGATTTAACCTGAGTGAATGTGTTGGGCCATGTCCTCACCTGCCACCTGGGAGACCTCCCATGGGAATGTGAGTGAAGCCTTTGACTGTGGGTCATGTTTGAAACATTTTGAAGGACCAAACAGCGGTGGTGAGTGCTGTGAGGCTGAAAGAGCACAGACATCTCACTGGGATCCTGCTGGTTCTGGAGTCCCTGTTACTGACTAAGGCACTCCATGGTTATATATAAACATAGGGAGAAATTGGTCCCTTGGGGACCCATGAAGTAAAAACTCTCAGTGGAACCTAACCATTTCTCATTGTTCCTCATGTATCTCCCCATGGGAAGGGGTCAAATAAATCACTTTGTTGCATTCCCTGGGTTTCTGATGCCCTTTCAGTGAGACAGTAGCACATCAGGAGCAGCAGTAACTCATATTACTGGATAGGTAGGATCCAGCAGGATAAGAGTGTGTATCTCTCCCCATGGGATGGGTGTTCAAGGCCAAGTTGAATGGGGCTAGGAGTAACCTGACCTAGTGAGTGACATCCCTGCCAATCCCCACAGGGAATTAGAATGAGGTGATCTTTATGGTCCCTTCCAACCCAACCCATTCCATGATTCTATGATTCTATGAGGAAGCAAAACAATCACTACTGTAGCGACACTGTACCCTTAGGGCTTACAAGGTGTCATCAGCTATGTGAGGCTGTGCTAGACCTTTGGCAACTTTTCTGTGAGCTTTCAAATATATGAAGTTCTGATATAGGCTGATATTTTCATGGGTATTTTCACTCTCAGCCAGGTTTTGTATGGGCAAGACCAGCGAACAGATTAGTTACAGCATTTTCCCTCATAGACTCTCCAAGGTTGGAATGACTGTGGACTTCATTATGGCCATGTTGTATCATCAACTTTAGTGGGTTAAATCTTCCTGACTTTTGCTTTCAGTTTCAGTTACTCATGGTAGCTATCCAGGCAAAGCAGAGAGCCTTGTTTGAATATCTACATCATCTCTGCAAGCTTTCATGCTAACTATGAGACCACAGGTAGCTCTTAGTAATAAATTTACTTCCGTCATAAGATTTATTAATGCACCTGGCTCACATTGACCGTATCCTGTTTGCTTTTCCAAAGAGAATTGGATGGCTGCTCGTTGACAGTGTGGTTTTGTACCAGCTGCTTTCCATCGCCAAACCAGTTGTTACTGTCTTTGTTGAATTTGTGCTATTCCCTCCTATCTAGGGAGGGAATTCTGTAGCCAGTTCGGTTCCACACTGAGGAGAGACAGGGAGGTCTGATCCTTCCCTTGACTTTCCCAGTAAACAAATCCTTGGACTATGAAGTAGGTTTTCTGTACCTCAAAAACATCTGTATGTGGGAGAGCACAGAGGAGAATGGGAATATAAAGGACAGGGAGAAGGTCTGTGTGTGTGTATGAAAGCCACAAACACACACACAAACACACAGAGTCTTACAAAGATCCCAGTGGGGAACCCACACTAAAGGTTAATGCAGCCCCAGGCTGTAATTAGCCTTTTGCACAGAGTCTCCTTGTTGTGGAATCTCTATTTATGAGGGTTTGCAGGGGCAATGAACCACCAGTCCCCTCCCCCAGTGCCCCCGGTTGAGCCCACTGGCAGGAAGCTGGTGGGGTTTGGGAGGAGCAGGGCTTCCCCTCTGATGGCTCAGGGTCCCCTTGAGATCCAGGGATTCTCAAAGACAGAGGTAATTCAAATGCTTTGCCCCATAGGTACCTTTTCCCCCTCACCAGAGTAAGGGCTAACTTGCCACCCTGATTTAGGAATTCATTGTCAGATCAGTTGGTGACCTGTTCATTATATGCATGTGTCACGAGAGAGAGAAGTGTCACCACTCTGTTGTAGGTCACACAAGAAAGGTTCCTTTTTGTTGAAGTGAAAGAAACCAAAAGGGATGGAGAGCATAGTAAATACTAACACTCTTAGAAACTCGATTCCATGCTGCTTATCCAAGTTCATCTTCCAAAAATGTGTTGTCTTGCTATTTGATGGTGGTTGCAAGGGGCAGTGAGGGTACATTGCAGCCATTAGCTCCTTGGTGGCTGGTGGAGCCAACTTCTGGGGTCATCCCTTCAGTAACTCTTGCAAAAATTACACCTAGATATTTTCATATGATCTAGGTTTGCAGATCTTGCATGTGTTGAGGTCAATAACACTATTGAATTTTATCAAATGAATGTCATTTATTTTTGAAATTCAAACAAAACATCCCTTCTACTGAGTATGATCCACTCAGGAATCTGTGTAACACCAGTGCATGGCTAATTAATCCCTGGGACAGCATCAAGAAGGTGGGATTGAGGGGAAAAATCACATAGTACAACAATGCAAAACCTAGAAGGGAATCAAACTTTGTTTGGCTTGGTTTGGTGACCTTGTGCAGATGCTCTAAGCTCACAGTGTGGTCTCGGTGCGCAGAGGGAGAAGGGGGAATAGTCAACACTGAGGGTTCTGTTCTATTAGTGCTAAGTGGAATGACATTGGACTGATAAACCGTGATAACGTTTTCAAAAGGCAAATCCCACAATATATCGAAACCTCCTGGGACCACGTGTAGGTGTTGTCAGCTCCACTGCAGGCACAACTGCGAACTCCCACCACTGGGATATGTAACAATTTGTAATGCAACAATTAACAGAAATATTGACATAAGTATGTGCTCAGCAGGGAGTTGGTATCTCATAGACTCTCCAGAGTGACTGTAACGCAACGTATACAGTACCACATCAATTCTTAATGCAGGCTGCTCTCTTGTATCAATTACAATGAAAACATGCATGGAGGTAGAAGTGTAACAGGCTAGTTGCACTGTGTAGCATAAAAAATAAAACTTCCTTTTCAGACCAGGTTCTTTGGCTTGGTTGTGGGGAAAGTATGTTATAAAAATTCATATTTTTTAACATGAAATCCCCGTCAGGTTGTATTACTGTCATTGCCAATTTCACAATTGGCAAACCGTGTTAAACATAAATCTGCAAAATTATAATTAGGAAAACATTTTGCAAACCATTCTCCTGGGGATTTGGAGGTTAGTGGCATTATAAATGCTGTGGGGTTTATAGCGTGTGTGATTTCCACTCCCCCCGAGGCGCGCGAGCGCGTACACACGTACACACGCAGCTCCCACCGTCTCGTCCTCCATCTCAACCAAAGTAAATAAGATATCCACTCAGCTAATGGAAACTCCACCAAGCACTCTGTTAGTGCCTTTTCATGCCAATTAAACACATTTTATACAGCCATAGTAGATGCTCCAGCGCCTGCATACTAGACTCCAGTAGAGCTCATCCAAACAACAGCACAGCAAATGTGATGTGAGGTACTTTCAGGCAAGTTTCCCTTCTGCCTTTGTTTTTAACCACTTGCAAATTATTCCAATGGAAAACATTCATCCTGCAAGAGAAGTGTTTATAAATATAGAATTGGAATTAACCAACTTACTTGCAGCTGATTACATTGATAATAAAGATCTCACTCTGCTTAATTTAAATTAATCCTTCCTGCTCTAATGAAAACCCAGCTAGCAGCATGCAGGAATGTTGACAGATACAGTTAATGCAGAAATATACATTTATTTACTTATGAAGAAACCCAGCTAATGCACACAGGAATGTTGACAGACACAGTAATGCATAGACATACATTTATTTACTTATTTTTAGTTTGATCTCACTCTCAGCCCTTGTTTTAATTCTCTGCAAAGATCATTTGCATTTTAGTTTCTATATGAGGCATTTTTCCTTTTTCTTTTGATTAATTTTGAAGGGGTTTCATAGGGGAAATCTTTCCCTCACCCTCCGCACACCAGCAAATTACACGTGGGCGTTATCTCACAGGTTTTATTCAAATAGCTCATCCTTATCAGGCGATAAATTTGAATTTACAACACAGCCAAAACGCAACAGGATCAAACGAAGAGCCTTGAAAAGAGAGCTCTGGGTTATCGAATAGCACCCATGCTGGCAGTGAGCAGCACAAAAAAGGCCTCAGTCTCTTGGAGTTTGAGGTTCTGTCTTACCACTGGCAGGGACTCGTCCTGCTCCGGCTCGGAGCGACAGCGACTCTGTGTCTGGAGGCCCCACTGAGTTGTGAAATGAGCCTGGCTCCAGCACCTGCTCAGCCCCATTACAGCCCTGAGGCTCACCAAAGCTTGTGTCTCCTCTTCCTAAAGAGGTGACATATATCCTGCCTTAAAGACAAGACCACTATTACAAATCCCGGAATATAAATTACACTTTCATCTTTCTTTGGTTTTTCTTTCTTTTGCTTCAGTTTTCATTCCAGTATAAACTTTCCTGTCAAAAGGACATTTCTGATGTGTCAAATTCACCACTGTAATGAACAGGTTGACAAATGTTGAAGGTGAGCAGACATTTGGGGCTGCTGCAGCTGCCTGCAGCCAAGAGGAAACCATGACTTTCACAAGGATAACGAGGCTTTGAAAGATGGCTAAAATGTCGCCATCAACCTGCCCTTCTGCTACTTAGTAATTAGATAATTAGTCAGGCCCTAATTAGGGGATCAAGGTGCAGCAAAACAATTAGCTGAAAGAATTACTGCATAAAACTGAAACTCCAGGTCTGGCAAACAATATTTAATTTTACGGTATTTGAGATTCTAGAGACCATTTTGATTCCTTGCAGAGATAAACCATAGACTAAAGGCTTCCTTTGTTTATGCATCTCACTGTCTTTTTGGGCTTCAGGTCAGAGAAGTGGCGAGGCATTAAACGGTAAAATGCAGCTAGTTCACATACATGCATAGGTATGTCACGTGGATGTAAGTACATGTGTGTAAAACATCCTATTTACTGTGTTGCCTGTTCATTCTCCAACCATCTCTTTACCCCAGAGCACCTATAGGTACACACATGGATATATTACACCTCCCTGTCACCTCCTGCTAACAGCACACACGTGCATGCGTGTGCACACCCTGGATTCATACAGCCTTGTCCAAACTAACAATTATATTCTCATAAGTATTGTATAGCACAAACATGTCTCTAGTCAGCTGCAAAGAAAAATAGGCTAGGCTAATAAATTCCTCTTCCATATGGTAAGAAAGAATAAACAGGTAAACAAGTTTTCAAATAGCTTCCTCAGACCTGGAATTATTAACACATTGTCTTGTTATTGTGATTAAAATTAAATGATGTTCTAGGCTCCTTGACAAATGAATTTGGAATGGTTACAGTAATGGCATTACTTTAAATTATGAAACTGAGGGAAAAAAAGAGAGACAAAGAGAGAAAATTGAGCCTAACAGCCTGATCCTTAACTATTATTTACCTATTATCTGAGAGAATTGAATCTCGCTGTGCTGCAGCAGAGAATAATAAAAGATTTGTAGGCTTTACAAGGCCCTGTCCTCCCATCCAGCAAGCACCAATTCCCAGGGGCTCCATTGCCAGCACTGGCTCAGCTTGTCTGATCATTTATCCATAATTAGAAAATTAATATTTTAGA